>NC_142805.1:70991759-71234464 GCF_049724085.1 Artemia sp. Qi Xiang Cuo | reverse complement strand
GGCTTTTAAGTGTTTTTTTTTTTCCAACGAAAATACGCAAAATACGATGAAAATACGTTTCTTATGGTTCTAATTCATATCCTTCAGTTAGGGAGGTCAAGGCTTGGCTAAAAAATGGAATTGTCAGTTAAATTGTCAGTTGTCAGTTAAATTAGTTAAATTGGGTTGAGTACAAATATAAAAGATTTTTCATCTAAAGTAAGGAGCAAGTTTAAAACTCATAACAGATTTTCTTTAAAAATTTGGAAAAAAAGCCAACTTCACAATAAAGAGCAAGGAGTGTTTTCAAAGTTAATTTAGTTAATTTAGTTAATTTTTTAAGGTTAATTTAGACTAGGTTACGTGCGCGCACGTAACCTCGTGCGCGCACGAGGTGAACCTCGTGCCTTGTCTAAATTAACCTTAAAAATGAAATAAAGCTATGTCGACTTTGCATGTCTCTCCTGATTGGTCCCTAAAAACCAGTCTGGTTGAAAACGTGGAGTTTGAACCAGTGGGGAATCCCCGCTCGTTTGGAATGGTGCCAAGGAAAAGGTATACAAATAGCAAGTAGTTTCAAAACGTGTTTAATCACGTTTCTTGAATGAAGTATCTGTACTGTATATTCAAGAGGTGAAATCAATAAAGAGCTTGTTACTTACTTACAAATATTTTTTTATAATTTCTTGAATGAAATTTACGTATTGTGTGTATCCAAGAGTTGACTTCAAGAAAGAAATTGTTACTTACTGAGAAATTTTTCATAATTTATTTAATTATATTTCTGCATCGTGTAGCTAATTGAAAATTGAATGTGATAAAGAGAAAAAAAAAGCTACTTCCTTGTTATTTTTTCATAATTTCTTGAATTAAGTATCTGTGCTGTATATCCAAGAGGTGAAACTAATAAATCAATAAAGAGCTTGTTACTTACTTACAAATATTTTCATAATTTCTTGAATGAAATTTCCGTATTAAGAAAGAAATGGTTACTTACTGAGAATTTTTTCATAATTTCATGAATTTAATTCTACATCGTATATCTAACTCGTGAAAACAATAAAGTTTGTTACTTACTTAGAATTTTGTCATAATTTCTTGAACTAAATTTCTTTTTTGTTTTTTTTTGTTTATCCAACAGGTGGATTCAAGAAAGAATTTGCTACTTAGACTGAGAATTTTTTCATAATTTCTTGAATTTAATTTCTACGTCGTATATCTAACTCGTGAAAACAATAAAGAGTTTGTTACTTACTTAGAATTTTGTCATAATTTTTTGAACGAAATGTATTTTTGTTAATCCAACATGTGAATTCAAGAAAGAATTTGCTACTTAGTTACAATTTTTTCATAATTTCTTGAATGAAATTGTGTATCAAAGAGTTGATTTTAAGAAAGAAATTGTTACTCACTGAGAATTTTTTAATAATTTCTTGAATTAAATTTCTACATCATGTAGGTAAGTGAAAATTGTTTGTGATAAAGAAAAAAAAAAGTTACTTACTAGCAATTTTTTCATAATTTCTTGAATGAAGTATCTGTACTGTATATCCAAGAGGTGAAATCAATAAAGAGTTTGCTAGTTATTTACAAATAATTTCATTATTTCTTGAATGAAATTTACATATTGTGTATCCAAGAGTTCACTTCAAAAAAGAAATTGTTACTTACTGAGAATTTTTTTCATAATTTCTTGAATTTAATTTCTACATAGTATATCTAACTCGTGAAAACATTAAAGAGTTTGTTACTTACTTAGAATTTTGTCATAATTTCTTGAACGAAATGTATTTTTGTTAATCCAACATGTGAATTCAAGAAAGAATTTGCTACTTAGTTACAATTTTTTCTTAAAATCTTGAATGAAATTGTGTATCCAAGAGTTGACTAAGGAAAGAAGAGTTGATTTTAAGAAAGAAATTGTTACTTACTAAGAATTTTTTAATAATTTCTTGAATTAAATTTCTACATCATGTAGCTAAGTGAAAATTGTTTGTGATAAAGAGAAAAAAAGTTACTTACTTGCAATTTTTTCATAATTTCTTGAATAAAGTATCTGTACTGTATATCCAGGAGGTGAAATCAATAAAGAGTTTGTTACTTACTTACAAATATTTTCATAATTTCTTGAATGAAATTTCCATATTGTGTATCCAAGAGATGACTTCAAGAAAGAAATTGTTACTTACTGAGATTTTTTTCATAATTTCTTGAATTAAATTTCTACTTCGTGTATCTAAGTCATGTAAACAATAAATAGTTTGTTACTTACTTAGAATTTTGTCATAATTTCTTGAACGAAATGTCTTTGTTTATCCAGCAGGTGAATTCAAGAAAGAATTTGCTACTTACATACAATTTTTTCATAATTTCTTCAATGAAAATTTCTGTATTGTGTATCCAAGAGTTGACTTCAAGAAAGAATTTGTTACTTACTTACTTACAATTTTTTCATAGTTTCTTAAATGAAGTTTCTGCATTATGTATCCAAGAGGTGACTTCAGGAAAGAGTTTGTTACTTGCTTACAATAGAACTTTTCTAAAGAACAAGGACGGGTTAAGCTTAAAGATATTTATTGCTTAAATGTATTAACAGATTTTTTTTTTTTTTTGGGAAAGAAAAAAAAAAAACAACAAATGTTTACATAAAAATAGTACTTAGAGTTCACTCTTAAACATCCACAAACGATGGTCCCATGATATAGAATAGTTTTTACCATGTCTTATGGATTTATCACGATCAGTTATGTTCTTAGGTATCCACTGTGCGAAGAACCTAACCTCGTCTTCAGGACGGTGATAACCCCCTTCAAATTTAGGACACTTAAACTCTTCTAGATTGAAAAGTGGAATCCTAGGGTCACACTTTTGAATTAAAACTTTATCTGTAGGTACATTGCCCTTTACGTAGAGTCCTCCAACTCCGAAAAAGCTGCAAATTTCACTGACTTCCTCCTGGACATTTCTCAGTTCCTGACCAGTATTATTAAGTGGTGTAATCACTCTATCATAGAATCCCAGTTTGTTTATATAACGTAATGTAGTACTCCACAAGCTTTTATCATACTCAGACAGATTATAGTTCACTAACCAATGATAACAGTCAATTTCTTCGAGATCTATAGACAATAATAAAAAAGCACATTCGAATATAACACCACAAGATGATTTTTTCAAACTGATAAATTCGGTGTCATACTGTCCTATCATCTTGGAGGCTATTAATGTAGTTGTTAAGTAGAGAAATACTTCATCAAACTTTTATACCTTCGCTCAAGGCTGAATGGAGTTATGACTAGTGAGATGAGTCTTAAAACCATCTGAATTTATTGTGGGGAGGAGTCATAAAACCCGTGGAAGTCATTGCGGGGAGGAGTCATTGAACTCTCGGTAACTGATAAATTCTGTTTCATGCTGTCCTATCATCTTGGAAGTTATAAATGTAGTTGTTAATTAGAAAAATACTTCTTCAAACTTTTATATCTTCGCTCAAGGTTGAATGGAGTTATGGCTAGGGGGATGAGTCCTAAAACCATCTGAATTCATTGGAGGGAGGAGTCATAAAACCCCTCCAGGAACCGAACACTCATGAACATCTAAAAAACTATGTCTGAAACCCCAAACAGCTAATTAAATATTCTAATTCATGATTTCAGGCACGTAAGGCTCAATAGTAACTTGAACTCTAAAAAACAGAATATTGATACCAATAGATACAAAAAAAATGTTCCTTTAGTAGCTACGCAATTAGGCTAAAGCTCAGGAAAGTAAAAAAATAGCAACCCACACATCCCAAATCATAGATTTCAGACAACACACACCAACGAAATACTAAGAAATCTAGCTCTGAAAAGTCCAACTTGCAAACTACACATCCCAAATCATAATTTTCCGACAACACACACCTATGAAAGGGGTAAGAAATCCAGCTCAGAAAAGTCAAAAATAGCAAACCATCCACCCCAAATCATAGGTTTCAGACAACACATACCTATGAAAGACTAAGAAATCCAAATCCGAAAAGTCGAAAATAGTAACCCCTACACCCCGAAACATAAGTTTCAGACAACATTCATCTACGAAACACGGGAGCCCGGGGAGGGCCTTTGAGGGTCTGAGGGGGCCCTTGAGGGCTGGGTGGTCCTTTGGTAGCTTGGGGGACCTTTGAGGACCGCTGGCTTCCTTCAGGGTTGGGGTAGGAGGACCGGAATCCTTTGGGGTTGGGGTAGGAGACCTCACAACACTGTTCAAATGGAACTTGTGTATTATAACGACCACAGAGTTTCATCTTCAAATCCTCTTCTAAAATCATCTTTTAAATCATCTTTTAGAATGTCACTATACCCTCCATGTAACTGAACCCCTGTATAACCGAAACTCTGTACAACTGAACCCCCCCCCCGTGCTATTGAAGTCTCGTGCTACTGAACCCTCGTGCACCTCAACCCAATTTAACTAAACGCCCGTGTAACTGTACCCCCTTTAACTGAACCCACGTGCAAGTCAACCCCCATGCAACCCATGATTTCTCGTAGGCCACTGGGCTCCTTTGGTTTTTGTGTGTGCCCCCATTGTGTTTTGTGTGGGTTCCATTGTAACTGAATCCCCGTGTAACTGAACCTCAAGCAAGTGACTCCCCATGCATCTGAACCCTCTTGCAAGTGAGACCTCTTTAACTGAACCCCTGTATAACCGAAACCCTGTACAACTGAACCCCCCTTTTTTATTTATTTAATTATGTAAAAGATCAAAAGTATGTCTCATCCTTAACTCCTTACTCTTTATTGTGAAGTTGGCTTTTTCTTCCAAATTTTTAAAGAAAATCTGTTATGAGTTTTAAACTTGCTCCTTACTTTAGATGAAAAATCTTTTATATTTTTACTCAACCCAATTTAACTAAACTCCCGTGTAACTGTACCCCCTTTAACTGAACCCTCGTGCAAGTCAACCCCCCATGCAACCCATGATTTCTCGTAGGCCACTGGGCTAATTTGGCTTTTGTGTGTCCCCCCATTGTTTTTTTGTGTGGGTTCCATTGTAACTGAATCCCCGTGTAACTGAACCCCAAGCAAGTGAATCCCCATGCATCTGAACCTTCGTGCAAGTGAGACCTCTTTAAATGAACCCCTGTATAACCGAAACCCTGTACAACTGAACCCCCCGTTTTTATTTATTTAATTATGTAAAAGATCAAAAGTCTGTCTCATCCTTAAATCCTTACTCTTTATTTTGAAGTTTGCTTTTTTAAAAATTTTTAAATAAAATATGTTTTGATTTTTAAAATTTCTACTTACTTTAGTTGAAAAATCTTTAATATTTGTTTAATTACATTTCATGAGACTGTAAAGAATGTAGGAAATAATCGAATCAAAACAAAAAACGAGCAGAAATTAACATAAGTTTGGTGCAAAATCCCCTTTTCATTTGCAAATTTTCTTTTAAAATTTAGGAAAAACCTATGTACGGATGATTTCCCGTGAAACTTGTAGCAATTCCCTCCTGGAAAATTCCCTCCCCATGGAAAATTCTCTTTGTGGAAAATCCCCTGCAGTGAACTCAAAATTTGGTACTTACGTGTTACCCCCGACAACACTCAAGGAATGAAGTTAAGTTAATCCTAATCAAATATCCTAAAACACGATGAAAATATAATACTTTAGTAACCAAAAGATTCAAACGCTCCCAGAGAGACACACATAGCCCAAAGAGACACACATGACCCCTAACTCTCCAAAACATCACTTGTGTATTATACAGTGCATAACCACCCCATCTCCTCCAATTCGCAAATCCCTTTACTCCTTTTTTTTTGCAAATGTTAATCAAACGTTTCCGATTCGTCATTAGGTATTTTTCAAATTTATAACAAATTACCTCAGTTAACAGCTCCTTTGGGGTTACCTTAACTGTTAATCAGTTTAATCCTTTTTTTTCTCCACTGATACAATCAATCACTAATTAATATCGTTCATTGTCTAAGTAAATTAAGTTATCTCCTGCCCTACAGAAATGAGGGGACAAACCAATTTTTTTGGTCTGCTTTTCAAAATGATCGTATTTGGAAATCTCTCATTTAACACTAAGAAGTAAATTGAGTAACCCCTTTCGCAATAACAATAGGCTTAGCAGCGATTAAATCTCATTGTCGGCGACAATTCAATCAGATCACAGTAGTAAAAATGGAGTACTTTTTCACAAAAAATTCGCAAATCTCGTAAACTAAAGAAGTAATTACCCTTTTCAAAAACATTACTCATTCTATTAATGAACCCATGAAACGAAACCAATCTGATAGCATCACACAATCTCGCTCCTAGTTCCAAAAATAGAATGCATGTAGCGTTCGTAGTAATAGGTTTAAAAATCTATTAGCCAAGTTTAAAAAAAAAACCTACTTATCAGCTTACAGATGAATGACCACGGATTTAACCTAAAAAAAAAACTTGTATATCATGAACTAAAAATCTACGTCAGAAAAACTTGTCCTTAATCATAGGAGCGGTATTGCATAAATATCTTGGCAAAGAAAGATGTAATGACCACTAGAATAGAATTACCTACCAGAAAAAACCTGTTTGTACGGGGGCGCAAGCAAAGTATAAGTTAGCACTCTACTAAAATACGATGAAAATACGTTCCCAAAGTTCTAATTCATATCATTCAATTAGTGAGGTCAATGCTTGGCAAAAATAAAGGGAATTGTCAGTGAAAAACTCACTAATAAATATATGATTTTGGCTGTACTGTGTTTTTTTTTTAATAGGATATTAGCATAATACGTTTAACAATAGTTTTTATTTCTCTAAATATTTTCCCTCATGGATAGAGGTCCAGGCTTGCCAAACTTAAGGGAATAGTCATTTACACTCAAAAAAGAATTGATAATTTTCAATATGTGGTGTGTTTTTTTTCCATATAAAATAATAAATTAAATTTGAAAAAACGGTCCCAATTTTCTATTTCATATCCTTAACTTAGAGTTGTCAAGGATTGGCGAAAAAAAAGGGAATGTTCTGAGGAAAACTCACAATAAGAGCACTTTACATGTAATTTCAGTGTTTTTTTTTTCAAAGTAAAAACGAACAATACTTATAAAAAACGTATCCATTGTTTTAGTTCATATCCTTCATTTTGGGAGTTCAAAGCTGGGTTAAGAAATTGTAATCGTCCTTGAAAAACTGACAAATCTAGCTCATATTATATCCTTTAAGTGTTTTATTTCCAAAGAAATAGATAAAAATATTAAGAAAATAAGATAAAAGTGGTTCGATTAATTGAATTCATCCAGTTTTTTACAGGTTTGGCGAAAAAAAGGGAATTGTATTTGAAAAGCTCAAAAATTGAGCACTGTAAGTTTATTTTCAGTGGAATATTTCCAAATGATTTCCTCAAAATACTATGAGCTTCCGTCACCGAGCTTTTGACAAATATCCGTCGACTCGGATGGTCCAATCTATCCTACGCTATTATCCTAGAATGTTAAAAAATAACAAATATAGATCGTAGGCTGTATAATTATTTTATTTACAAACAAAAATAAGCAAAATAAGATTAAAATACTTTACCATGGATATATTTAATATACATACTATCAGTAAGTATAGCCTGTTCGAAAAAAAAGGGAATGTTAATTGAAAAACTCACAAGTGGGTCACACACTACTTAAGTTGATTTTTTTTTTTCCAATGAAAAAACGCAAAATGAGATGAAAATACGTCTCCTTTTCTGTCTTTCATATCCTTAAAGGGGTGAGTTATTGGATTTGCGAAAAAAAGGGAATTTTAAGTGTAACTCACTCCAATATATCACAATATTTTGAATTTAATTGATTTTTTCCGAAGAAATAGCTCTAAATAATATGAAAATAATTTCCTAATTTTACATTTAATGTTCTACATTTAGGGATTTCAAGTCTTTGCGAAAAGAAGGGAATCGTAAGTTAAAAACTTAAACATAAAGCTGTTTGTAAGTAGTTTCATTGTTTTCTAAGCCGAAACTGATCACAAAAATGTGTCAATAAGGAACTAAGTTTATATGTATAATACGGCACGTAAATATGTCTAAGATGTGATAACAAAAGGGAATAGTATTTGAAAACTACCCCATACAGCTTGAAACCCGTATTTATATTGTTTTTTTCCACCATATACAAGGAAAATAATATAAACATATGTCCCTAATTCCTTATTTCATATCCATCAACGATTGAGGAGCAAGATTTGAGAAATTATGGCAATGTTCTGTTTAAATCACACAATTATAGAACCGAGTTAGGCAGTGGATTGATTTTGTCAGACAAATACGAGTACATTAATATGTAAATAAGTACCCATTGTTTTAATTCATATTCTTCAATGAGGGATTAATTGTATGATAGAAAAAAAGGGATAGGTCATAGAAAACTGTAATCAAGAGAACGAAATATGTAATGTCTACGAATTTTCCAACGACCTATCTCAAATTCGATGACAATTATTTCCTATTGTCCAAGTCCAGATCTCCCAATTACATAGGAAATGGATTGTCGATGAAATGGAAATGAAAGAGGAAATCTCAAACCAGTATAATTTAAAAAGTCTTTTAATTGTTTTTTTCCACCGACAAAACGCGCAATAAGATTAAAAAACGTTACCAATTCACTAATTCCTATTCTTCAATTAGGATGTTAAAGGCTTGGCGAAAAAACAGGGAATTGTCAGTGAAAAACTCAAAAATATCGCTCATAATATGGCTTGTCTTTGAAGTCTAACAACGATAATGCTCAAATATAGCTGGATGATCGTTCCCAAGGTTTGAAGTAATATCCGGCAATTCGGGCGGCTTAATCAGTGAGAACTTAAGGTAATGGACAGTGAAAATCTCACAAATAGGGATCTTATTATGTCTTTTCAGAGAAGTTTTCAACCGGAATAAAGCAATATACTATGTACACACGGACACTATTAATCATGTAATATCATTCAAGGATTGAGTTAAAGTAGTGTCGAAAAAAGGGAATTGTCACTGAACCAATCACAAATATAGCCATTTATATTGCTTTTAGGTGTTTTTTCCACCGAATAAAAGCAAAAAAAAATGTAATTACGGTCCAATGTACATGATTCATATCCTTCACGTTGGGTGTTCAAAGAATTTTGAAAAAAAGGGAATGTTATGTGAAAAACTCACCATTATAGCACATAATATGGCTGGGCAGTTTTTTATTTACAACTGATATAGGCTAATTACTTAAAAAATACGGTAAATGGGTTTTAATTCATAACCTTCAACTAGGATGTTCCGAGAGTGTCGAAAAAAAGGGAATATACTTGTAAAAACTATCCTTAATCGATAGTAATAAGTATGTTCAGTGGTTTTATGTTCAACGACAATCAGACAACAACTCTTAAACTACTGATCCTTTTTTCTAAGTCTTATCTTACAAATAGGTAGGTCAAGGATTTTATATAAAATTTCATTGGCACATAAAAACTCCAAAATATAGATTTTGATAATTATTTTAATGTTTTTTAAGAATAAAGGCATCATACTAAGTTGAAAAATAGTTCCCAAGTTTATCCTTCATAGCCTTAAAGGTGGGAGGACATGGAAGTGCGAAAAAAAAGGGAATAGTCTTTAAAAATCAAGATATCGTAGCTATTAGCCAGGCATTGCATTGTTGTTCTCCAACTGAATAGCTTAGAAAAAGCTTACATAAAGGTTCCAAGTTCAGGATTATTATCCTACAATTAGGGAGGACCAAACAGTGATAAACAAAGGGAATTGGCAGTTACTCTCAAACTAATAGTGAACTTTACATGGATTGGCATTTTTGTCTTCAGACGCAAATACGCACCATAATTCGAAAATAAGTCCCCAGTCTTTTATTACCTATCCTAAAATTCATAATGTTAAGGCGTTTCGAAAAAAAGGGAATAGTAAGGGAAAGACAAACAAAAAGATAACTTAATATTTCTGTTCATTGTTTTTTCCACCGACAATGAGTAAAATCATAGTAAAATAATTTCCCAAGGAATTATGTATTAACATTCAGTTAGGGTGTTGATAGATGGGCTTACGTAAGGGAATTGTCTGTTTAAAGAACAAAATCGAGGAACGTAACATGGCTTTTCATTGATGTCTTACAACGGAAAAACGCAAATATAGACGAAAATAAGGCTCCTAGGTCTCGTGTAAAATACTCAAGCGAGGGAGGACCCGGCATGGAGAAACTGAGGGAATTGTATGTGAAAAACAAACTATTTTTGCTCTTTGCATGGCTTTGCTGTGTTTTCTACAAACTAAATTGCTCCAATTCATTTGAAATAAAGTTCCCACGGATATATTTAAAATTATTCAATGAGGATTGTCTAATCTGTTAGTACTTCAGGGAATTGTCAGAGAAAAAATATCAAATGTAGTTCTCAAACGGATGGCCGGGTTTTTCGTCACAAGAAAATGCGTAATATACGTGGAACATACGATCCCATTGTTATATTTTCTGTCCGTCCAGTATTGAATCCCAGGAAGGGCGACCCTAAGTGTCCTGACTGAGAAACACTCAAAAATGTGGCTATTTACAAGGCTTTTCAATGTTTTCAAACAAAGAAATTACTAACATTTATATGACCAAAAGTGACCACTGTTTTAATTCTTATCCTTCAATGAGGAAGGTGAAATCGTGGATTAAAAAAGTTCCTTGGCTCATAAAATCACACTCTAAGAGAACTTAGCATGGCTTTTCATTTTTTTCTTAAAGCGTCTTTGCTCACAAATAGTTGAAAATAAGTCCCCAATGTTTTAATTCAAATCCGAATGTTCAGAAGGTTTTAGCGGTGTTAACCACTTGATAGAGACTGGGAAAATCTGACACAAATCGCACGTAACAGATCTTTTTAACGAAAATTTCAACGAATATTCTCAAATTCGATGGATCTAATTACCCATTTCCCTAATTCAGATCCCTCAGGTAGATAGGAATTGTCTTGTCGCTGAAATGAAAATGACAGAGGAAATCTCACACCAATTTCATTTAATATGTCTTTTAATTGTCAATGTCAAACGGAAAAACGCGATATGATAAGAAAGATCGTACCCAATGCACCAATTCCTATTCTTCCATTAGGATGTACAAGGCTTGGATTAAACACACGGAATTGTCAGTGAAAAACTCAAAATTATAGCTCATTATAAGGCTTTTCATTGTAGTTTTACAACGAAATAGCGCGATTATAGTTGACATATCGTTCCCAATGTTTTAATTAATAGCCGACTATTCGTAAGTACCAGTCTTTGCTGAACTAAGGGAATTTTCCGAGAAAAACTCACACATATCGCACTAATTATCGCTTTGCTTTGTTTTCCCAAGCCGGAATCACGCACAACAAGGCGAAAACTCGACCCTATGGTTTTAATTCATATTATACAATGCGTAAATACCTATATTTTCGAAAAAAAGGGAATAGTAACATACAATCACAAAAATTTCGCCTTTAATATGGCTGTTAAGGGTTTTTTCCACCAAAAATACGAAAAAAAAAGTGATACATCGTCCCCACGTTTATAATTATTAACCTACAATACTGACGACCAAAACTTGGCGAAAAAAAGGGAATTGAATGGGTCAATCACAAAGTATTTGCTCTTTATAAAGCTTTTCATTGTGGTCCACCAGCGAAATTGCGCACTTTAATTTGACAATAAGTTTCCACAGTCTTAATTATTATCCTACAATTAGTAAGGCTATAGAGTGGAGTTATTATGTGAATTGTCTGATAATAACTAACTTAATTAGCTAATTATCTTTCTTTTCATTTGTTATTTAATCCGGAATTAAGCAAATTTAGACGTTAATGAGATTCCATTTCTACAATTCCTGTCCTTCATTTAGTGAGTTCAAGTCTGTGCGAACATATCTTAATTGTATTAGAGACTCTCAAATTTGTAGCAATTTGTCTAGGTATGCGGTGTTGTTCGCCAACGTAATTACGCCTAAAAAGTCGAAAATAAGTTCCCTCGTTTTGATCTATAAGCCTTCAATGATTGTGGTCAAGGCGTTGATAATATAGGTGACTTGTCTCAGAAAAACTAACATAAATAGTTCTTTCCATGTCTTTTCAGTTTTTATACAAACAGACTATAAGCGGCTTTTGATTTAATAACGGTCCCATTGTTACATTACCGAACCTTAAATTATTGTGTAAAAAACTTGGCGAAAAGAAATGTTATTTTCATTGAAAAACTCTCTTATATATCTATTAATAAGGCTTATCTTTGTTTTTTTTTCCAACGAAAATACGCAAAATACGATGAACAAAAGATACTCTTGGTCTCATTCAGATACCACAAGGAGGTAGGTCTATTCTTGTCTAAAAAATGGAATAGTAATTGACTAATATTAAAATATCGCTCTTTTTCTTTATTTTCTGTGTTTTTTTCAACCGTAACGAATCTAACAAATTTGATGAAACGTTACCTATGTTTCTTATAAAATACGTCTATTATAAAAATCAAAGGTACGCGAAATGTTGTTACAATACAAGGACAATAACAAATAAAAGCGCATTATATTTCTTTCATTGTTTTTTTCCAACTAAAAAAAGCAAAAAACTTTGAAAATACTTTCTGAAGGTTTAATTTAATATCCTACAATCAGGGAGGTCAAGGCTGGGCAAAAAAAAGGGAATTGTCAGTGAAAAACTCACAAATATAGCTCTTAATATGGCTTTTCTGTGTTTTTTTCAAACGAAAATACGCAAAATACGATGAAATTATTTATTTTCATCGTATTTTGCGTATTTTCGTTGGAAAAAAACACTGAAAAGCCCCCATGGTTCTGAAAGGTTCCCTCTGAAAGGTTCAAACACTGAAAGGTTCCCATGGTTCTAATTCATATCCTTCAATTAGGGAGGTCAAATATTGGCGAAAAAAAAGGGAATTGTTATAAAAACACTTTCAACTATATCTCTGAAGTTGAATTTTCTTGGTTTTCTTCCAAGTAAATCGCTCAAATATAGACGACCATAAGATTACAATTTCTTAACTCTTAACCAGCTAATATAATTGTCAAAGCTTTTATAACATAAGGGAATGTTCTGTTTAATTATCACAATAATAGCTCTTAACATGTCTTTCATGGATAATTCCCAGCGAAAATAAGCAACATACGAAGATAATTCGTACCCATGTTTATAATACCGACCCTTCAATTAGTGTGTTCAATGCTTGTTGAAAAAAAAGGGAATTTTAAGTGAAAAACTGTCAAAAATAGAACTTAATATGTAATGACTGCGTTTTTTCCAACGACATAACGCAAGAAACATTTCAAAAACTTACCTCTGTTCCATTTTAAACTACCGCTAGTCGGGAGTTCATGTCTGGTAGAAAACATTGAATTGTAATAGAAAAACACAAGAAAATATTTCTTAATATGGCTTTTCAGTGTTTTTTACTACGATCATACTCTAAATAAGACGAAAATACGTTCCTAGGGTTATCTTTCATTTCATTAGATTATGAAGTCACAAGCTGTGCTAAAAAAAGGGAATGTACATAGAAAAACACTAAAATACGGCCCTTAATCAGGAACGGCAGTGTTTTCTTCCAACGGAATTGCTCCAAATTAGTCTTAAAAACGTTCCCAATTATTCAAAAAATCTCAGTCAGGTCAGGTAGCCATAACTTTTCGAAAATAGGGACTTGTTAGAGAAAAAATCACAAAAATATATCTGAAGCTGGCTGTTAAGAGTTTTTTTCCAACAAAAATACGCAAAATAAGAAGAAAATACTTTCACAATGTTTTAATTCATATTCTTCAATGAGGGAGGTCAAGGCTTGGCGAAAAAAAGGGATTTGTCAGTGAAAACTCACAAATATAGCTCTTAATATGGCTTTTCAGTGTTTTTTACAAAGAAATTAATAAAAAACATATTAATAAAAGGTAAAATTTATTCTAATATATACATTCTCTGATGGTTTTCTAGTCTTTGCGAAAAAATGGGAATAGTCTGTGAAAACTCACATTTTTAGCCCAGTACATTTATGTACTGTTTGTTTTTTTTCCAGCGGATCAACGCATAATACTATGTAATATCGGCCCCTTTGTACTAGATCTTTTCCGTCAATTATGACGTTCAAGTCTGTGATAATAAATTTAAAAGAAAGATGACACAACAAGCTTAAAGATTCTTTCAATGCTTTACAGTGTTTTTTTTTCCACCAAAAAATCGAAAATAACTATTAAAAAATTTTAACTAGGTTTTCATTCATATCCTTAATTTATGGAGGTAAATTCGTGTCGAAAAAAAAGGGAATTGAAATGTAAACTCACACAAATACATCACTATATATGTCTTTTCTTTGTTTTTTTCCACAGAAATTACGCAATCTTCTATGACCTTTCGGTAAAGTTTTTTTGATTATTATATGATCTTATGTGAATTCAAATAGATTCGAAAAAAAAGGGAATTGTCAGTGAATTACAATCAAATATAGCTCTTAAAATTTATGTTATTATATTTATAACCACGAAAAAAAGATCAAAAATATGTACTAATGAAAAATTTGATCTAAATCCTATAAACCCAGTCGTTAATTACGCCAGTTTCGAAAAAAAGGGAATTTGAATTGAAAAAATCACAAGATCTTAATATTTATTTTCAGTATTTTTTTAAAAATAAAAAAAGCAAAATAAGTTCACAAGTATTTAATTAACATAAGTCAACTGGTTATGTACAGGCGTGGGGAAAAAAGAGGGAATTTTCAGTGAAGAACTCGAAAATAAAGATATGATTATATCTGTAAAGTTATATGGTCCAAATGAAATAAGTATTTTACTTTTAATAAACGTTAACTTTTTACTACTTACTAACCTACTCTTCGGATATTCAAGGAGTTTCAAAAAAAAGGGAATTGGCAGTTGATCTATCAACAATATATCGCTTACTACGGCTTGGCATAGTTTTTTTACAAAGCTAAATCGAAAATAAAGCATATCAAAAGTAAACATGTGTACCATAAATCACAGTCAATTTGAGTTGTCAAAGCTTTGCGAAAGACAAGTGACATTTAATTGAAAATTCCCAAATATCGATGATTATATTGCTTTTAAATGTTTTTTTCCAAAGAAAATATTCAATATAAGATGCACATAATGTCACAAGGTTCTAATTCATATACCTTACTGTGAGAATTCTAGTCTTGTATAAAAAATGTAAATGTCAGTTGAAAAATATAAATGCTCTCACTGTTACGTTCATTTCGGTGTATATTTAAAACGAAATAACAAAAAATACGATGACAAAACGTTACAATTTCACCCTTTACTATACTTCCCGTAGGAATTTAAAAGATCGGCGAAAAAAAAAGGGAATTTAAAGTTAAAATATAAAAACAAAATAGCTGAATTTGGCTTTTACTTGTTTTTTTTTCCAAAGGAAACACGCAAAAAAATATTAATTTTATGTCCAATTTTTTTTTTAATTTTAAGAAAAGGAGTGTTTAAATTGCTGGGAGAAAAAAAGGGAATGTTCAGGTAATAAAAAACTAATATAGGTATTATTAAATAATTGCTTTTTTTACTCACAAAGGAAAATAGTAAAATACTATTAAACTACATTACCATGGGTCCCTATCCGTTGATTTAAGTAGTGGTTTAAATGCTTTGAGAAAAAAAGGGAATTAGCCGTGTAAAAATAACATATATAGTTATTTATATTTCTTGGCAGGGGTTTTTTTTCCAACAAAAATACGCACAATACGATGAAAATACGATCCCATGGTTACAAAACCTCTAATTCTATTAGGGAGGTCCAAGATGTGTGTCTCAAAAGGGACTTGTTAGTTGAATACACACAAATATATCTCAGATTATGTCTTTTAGTAGTTTTTTTCCATAGACAATACGAATAAAACGTTTAAAATAAGTTCTCGTTTTAATATTTCAGGACATAAAAGTAGTATGTCTCAGTATTGGCTAACATATGGGACTAGTAAGTTAGAAAATATACAGTATATAACTAAATATGGATTTTAAAAGTTTACTTACAAAGAAAAGAATCAAAAAAATATTAAAATAATATCACTAGGTTTTTATTAGTATACTTCAATTAGGGATGTCTATTCTTGGCGAAAAAAAAGGGAATAGAAAGTGAAAAAATAACAATTAAAACTATTAATAAGTATTTTATGTGTTTTTTTTCAACTAAAATACGCAAAAAAAGATTAAATTACGTTACTTATTTTATACGTAATATAAGTAATTTCGGGATGTCATGTAGTGGATAAAAAAGGGAAGGATCAGTGAAAAACTAACCAATATATCTTTTAATATTGCTTTTCATTTTTTTTTTAAAACGAAAAGACTACAAATAAGTTGAAAAGAATGTCACTATGGTATTTTTACTATCATTCTCTGAGTTATGTCACAGATTTGTGAAAAAAAGGGAATTGAAAGTTGCACTAAAAAAAATAGATCACGGCATTGTTATGGGCATTGTTTTTTTCCAAAGTATTTGATCCACAACCTTTTGAATTACTGTTCAGTTGAACGATTACTAAAATATCTATTTGTTTTTTCCAGGCTTTGCGAAAAAAAGGGAATTATATGAGAAAAACTACACAATATCTAAATAAATTTGGCTTTGCTGAGTTTTTTTCCAACGGACATACGCGCTAAAATATTCTTATACGGTCACATTTGTCTAATAACTATAAATAACTTAAGTAGTTCCATTCTTGGCGAAAAAAAAGGGAATTGTAAGATAAAATAAAAAAATCAAATAAAATTTATTTTCAGTGATTATTTAAAACGAAAATACTTTAAAAAGGTTTTAATTCATATCCTTAAAGTATGGAGGTTTAGGCGTTGCAAAAAAAAAGGGAATTTCAAGTTAAAAACACAAAAAAATAGATCCTAATATTTCTTTTACGTGTTTTTTTCCATAGACAATACGCATAATACTATGAAAATTCCTTAACCATTTTTTATTTCAGTTACTTAAAATAGGGAGGTCACATATTGTCGAACATCATTAAAATGTCAGTTAAAAACACATAAATATAGATCTGCATAGTTCATTGCTGTTTTTTTTTCCAAATACTATTGTACAAATCCTTTCTACTCTATTTACTTATGGTCCTGTTATTACCAACGACTTAAGTTGGTCAAGGGGTTGCGATAGAAAAGAGAATTGACCGGTAAAAAAACAAAATTCAAGCTCTTCTTATTGCTTTTAAGTGTTTTTTTTTCCAACTTTAAAAATAAATATAAGAGTAAATACCTGTCAATGGTCTATTTTTCTAATACTACTATTAGGGTTGTTAAGGCTTGGCGAAAAAAAAGGGAATAGTTAGGGAAACAATCAAGAAGATATAACGTAATATTTATTTACAGCATTTTTTCCTACGACAAAAAGCAAATTCGAAGGAACAAAGTTCTTTATTCTCTCATTCATACCTCTAAATATGGGATGTAAAGGGTTGGCTAAAAAATGGACACTTAAGTGAAAAATTTAAAAATATATAACTTTATCTGTATATTAAGTGTTTTTTTACAACGAAAAAACGCAAAAAGATATGACCTATCGGTCCATTGGCTTTTCTTACTACAATAAACGTTGGAATTTAAAAGATTCACGAAAAAAAAGGGAATGTTATGTGTAATTATAACAATAATATAACGAATAATTTATGTTCAGTGTTTTTTTTCCACCTTAAAAAATACAATAAATTTTAAAATAATTACTAATTGTTTTTTTTAATATAATTCAATCCGGTCTGTAAAGTATTGGGTAAATATAGTGAAGTGACCGATAAAATATCAAATATAGAGCTCATATTAGTTCTGGGCTTTTTTTTTTTCCAAAGAAATTAATTGTCATCATTTTAAATTAAGGTAAAATTGTTCTCAAACATTTAATACATGAATTGATTTCAAGAATTGTCGAAAAAAAAGGGAATATTCGTTTAAAATAAAACTAATCAACCTCTAATAATGTATTTGAAGGGTTTTTTTCGACCGATAATAAGAAAAAAACTTTGAAAATTCTGTCACATTGCATTATATAAAAACCTAAAATTAGTGATTTCATGGATTTTATAAAAAAAGGGAATTTTAGGAGAAAAACTCACATAAATATCACTTAATATAGCAGATCAGTGTATTTTTCCAACGACACTACGTACATTAATATGACAATACAGGCCCATGGTTCTCATTACGACCCTACCATGTTAGAGTGCAATTATTTGCAAAAAAAAGGGAATTGCAAGTGTCAATATAACCTTAGTCGCACTCTTGAAATCATGGCAGCGTTTGTTCCAACGAAATAACGCAAATTCGATTGCACTAAGTTACTTAGTTCCTATCTAATATCCTTAAAGTATGGATGTAAAGGCTTCGAGAAAACAATGAATTGAAAGTTTAAATAAAAAGAATATAGCTTTTACTATTGCTTTTATTTTTATTTTACTACGAAAATAATCAAAATACCATGAAAATTCGTTACCAGGTTTCTATTTCATATCATTCTTGGAGTGAGTTCATGTCATTGAGAAAAAAAAGGGAATAGTCTTCGAAAATCTCAATAACATAGTCCATTAGAAGGCTTTTCAGTGTTTTCTTCCAACGAAATTGCTCACTTTTAGATTAAATTACGGTCCAAAGGAATTAAGTAATATCCTACAAGGTAGAAAGTCATGGCTTGTTGAACATAGGGACTTGTCATTGAAAAAATAAAACTAATATATCTTCATTTTTCTGTTCTGTTTTTTTTTCAAACGAAAATACGAAAAAAACTATTAAAATACGTTCCCAAGGTTTTAATTCATATTCGTCACTGTGGGAGTTCAAGGATTAGCGAAAAAAAGGGATTTTTCAGTGAAATACTCACAAAAATAGCGATTATTATGGAATTTCAGTTTTTTTTATAACGAAAATAAGAAAAATAAGCTTAAAATTCGTTCATAAGGATTTTAGTAATATTCTATAACTAGGGAGGTAAAGTCCTGTCGAAAAAAAAGGGAATTTACAAGTAAAAAAAAACAATTAATGCACTGAATATTTATTTGCAGTGTTTTTTTCCATTGGAAAAAATAAAAATACTATGAAAATACGTTCCCATTGTATCTTTTATTCTAATACTAGTAGTTTTTACTTGGCGTTTATAAAAAAAGGGAATGTTCATTGAAAAACTAACATATTTTTAACAAAATATATATTGTCTGTTATTGAATCCTAAGTTAACGCGTAATTTACGTTGGGAAAACACTCCCCTGTTTCCAATTCCTTTCCTAACCTTAGAATATGCAAGGCTTTTCAAAAAAAAGGGAATTGTAATTGAAAAACTCGCACTATGATCACTTCTTATAGCGAGTCTGCGTATATTCCAACCAAAAAACGCAAAATACGCTGGCACAACGTTCTTAGATTTATAATTCATATCCTTTAGTTAGGTAGGTCATGGGTTTGCTAAAACAATGAAATTGAAATTGAAAATATCACGAATATAGAATTGATTATGGATTTTCATTTTTTTTTATACATATAAGAAGCAAACATAGATGAAAAATTTTTCCCATTTTTATATTTCATATCCTTCAATGCTTGAGTTCCAGTATTGCCGAAAAAAAGGGAATTGTCTGTTAAACTAACACTAATGGAGCCCTTAGTATGTCTTCGCAGTGAATACTTCAAACGAAATTTCTCCCAAAAATTTTAAAAGTTGTTCCCAAGATATTATTTAATATCAGTCCAGGAAGGAGTTCATGTAGTGGCGAAAAAAGGGAATTGGCATTGAAAAAATAAAAAACTTTATCTTCAGAGTTATTTTAAGTGTTTTTTTCCAAGAGAAGTACTCAAAATCCGATTAAAATACCTGACAAATTTTCTAAGTACTATCCATAAATGTTTAATTTCATGGATTTGCGAAAAAAAAGGGAATTTAATTTTAAAACTAAATTAATTTTATCTTAAATTTTATGTTCAGTGATTTTTACAACTAAAATGATCAATTAAATAATAATTATCTTTAACCATTTTTCTTTTAATATCCTTCTAAATGTTTGGACAAGTCGTTTAGAAAAAAAGGGTATTGTATTTGAAAAACTCACAATTCTCGATCATTATATTTCTTTAATGTTTTTTTTTTCCAGCGGAACAACGCAAAATACTATTATCATTCGTTCCAGTTGTTCAAATACATTACCGAAAATGATGAAGTACAAGTCTGTTCGCTAAAATTGAATTGTCAGATGCCAACACACAATACAAGATTTGATCGATTGTGTTCAGCGTTTTTTTTCCACAAAACAATCGAACAAAAATTTTTAAATATTTTAAAAAGGTTCTCATACATATACGTCAAGTTGGGAGTTCAATGATTGGTGAAAAAAAAGGGAATGGTCACAGAAAAACTCCACAAACGCGCTCTTAATATGTATAGTCATTTTAGTTTTCCAATTAAAATGATCATAATAAGCCTACAAAAAGGTCATTAGGTTTGTATTCTTATCCGTCACCTCGAAAGGCCAAAGATAGGCGAAAAAAAGGGAAAGGTATCTGAAAAACTCACATATAGCGCAAAGACTATGTCTTTTCAGTTTATACGTAAAACGGATCTAAGCAAAATAAGATTAAAATTTGTCTCCATTCTTCTAATAAATATCCTTTTCTGATGGTGGTCTAAGAGTTGCTAACATAAGTGAATTTTAATATAAAAAAAAACAAATATAGATATTAAACTGTCTTTTAATTAATAATTTAAAAATAAACTTATATCAAAAATTTCAAAATGAATAATATAACATCATTAAATGAGGGTTGTAAATGATTTGCGTAAGACAATTGAGTTTTCAGAGAAAAACTCGAAAATATATATATAAATTTGTAATTTCAGTGTTTTTTTCCAACGAAAATACTTATTTTAATATTTTTATAAAGTAACATTGTTCCATTTACTTTCATAATCTTAGGATATTATCGGCTTGTCAAAAGCTAAGGGAATTTACAGTGAAAAAATCAAAATAATAGATCTTCATCAGGCTTTACATTGTTTTTTTCCAACTGCAAAACGACATAAAAGAAGAACATAAGTACACATGGTTAACTTACATATACAAACAGAAGTAAGTTCAAGTCTTTGTGAAAAAAAAAGGATTACTCATTTAAAAAAAAACAAGAATATCTCTTAATATGGCTTTTCAGTTTTTTTTTAAAACGAAAATAATCAAAAAAATATTAAAATACGTTACCATGTTTCTATTTAATATAATTCAATTAGAGAGTTAAAGTCTTGGCGAATATATGTATTTGTCAGTGGAAAAACAAAGCAAAGCTATCTCTATGTTGCTGGTCAGAGTTTTTTCCAACAAAAATAGAACAATAATTAGATTATACTTTCTCATTTGAATCTGTCATCTCATTAAAGTTTAGATGACTTTTCTATTAGCAAAAAATTACAAGTAAGAGTTATATAAACCATATATCTCTCAATATTCATTTTCAGTGTTTTTTTCCAAGGAAAATACGCAAAATACGATGAAAATACGTTCCCATGGTTCTAATTCATACACGGTAAAAAATCCGTTCGTACTTTTACGCTAAATTATGGTGCAGCAAGTGGGCCTTATGTTAAAAAAGCGTACTTTTACTAACTGACGCTAATTCAGCGTGTTTCAGTCAGAGTGTTAAATATAAGGTATTCTAGCGTAGATTGTGACTGATTTAACGTTATGGGCGGACCCACTGTAGTCGAGATAGCCAATCCCTGTCATCCTGAAACTACAATTCTTAAACGTAAAATGACCCTTTTCTATTGCGAAATTACAGTCATTTATCGAAATTTTTCGCTGGTTTGGCGTGAAAGGCGTGGCCTTCCAGTTTCATTTTTACCTATCAAAGAAGCCTCCGCGTCTTGATTTTTTGGCGTACAATTAAACTCCCTTAGCGTAAATGCATAATGATTATCTGTTAGGGGTGGGGCAACCCATACAAGTTTTTATGGGAGGGGGGGGGTGCACGTGGATTTTTGGGGTCAGGACAAAAGAATTTTTTTCTGGAGCAGGGAGGGTTCCGAGTTAAAATTTGGAATTGCAGCCTTTACAATTTGATTAATTGTAAAATTAATATAGTACAACTACATTATGTACAACTATTATTCAAACCAACATTATTGTTCAACAATTGGTAAAAAATAGTCTATAATCTAACAGTTGTATTACAATTAAATCGTTTCCAGTAGCAAACAGGTTGTCAAACGACTAGAAAATAGTAGTTTGACAGGTGTACCGCAATCAAATCCTAATGTAATAAACAAAAAAAAACTGCTTTTTCAACTGAAAGTAAGGAGCAACATTAAAACTTAAAAAGAACCAAATTATAATCTATATGATGGGGTATGCCCCTTAGTCAATACCTCGCTCTTTACGCTTAAGTTCGAATGTTGTTCCAATTCTCTAAGAATGACCCTTGAAGTTTATGTTGCTCCTTACTTTAAGTTGAAATCTTCTCCTTACTTTAGTTTTAATGTTGCCCCTTACTTTAAGTTGAAAAAACTTGTTTTTTTAACTTAATTTCTGATCGTTTTTTAAATAATGCTTGGAAATCCGGCGCTCCCTTCATAGAAATATCCCTTCCCCCATGAAAATATCGTCCCAAGTAATCCCCGACCCCCCCCCCTTGCTAAAAAAATCCCTCCTGAAAGCGTCTGTATAATTCCCAATAACCAATACTGTATGTAAACAATTGGCAAAGTTCATAACTTGCAGCCCTTCCCCGGGGGGCTTTGGGGGATTAAGTCATCTTTAAAGACATAGTTATTAAATTTTCGACTATGCTGAACCAAATGGTTATTTCAAAATCTTGATCGGGTGACTTTGAGAAAAAAGAGCATGGGAGGGGACCTAGTTGCCCTCCAGTTTCTTAGTAATTTAAAAAGGCACTAGAACTTTTAATTTCCATTCGAATGAGCCCTCTCGCGATACTCTAGGGCCACTGGATCGATACGATCACCCCTGGAAAGAAAAAAAAAATAAAATAAACACGCATTTGTGATCTTTCTTTTGGCGAAACATAAAAAATTTCACATTTTTGCAGATAGAAGCTTAAAACCTCTACAGAAGAGTTTTCTGATACGCTTGATCTGATGGTGTAATTTTCGTTAAGATTTTATCACTTTTAGGGGGTATTTCTCCCTTGTTTCGAAAATAAGGCAAATTTTTCCAGGCTCGTAACTTATATATCTTAAATCAACGAAAAATGCAATTATTTTGATGTATCTATTGGTATCAAAATTTTATTTTACGAGTTTCAGTGACTATTGTGCCGGGTCGCTCCTTACTTATATACAGTTCGTCACCATGAACTGTTTGAAAGGCTGGATTTAAACACAGATCCAAACTTCTGGGGAAAATATCAAGTCAAATGGCAGTAGAAAAAAGTGCGAAAAGACTTTGATCCATCTTACCATACAAAGTTTAAATTCAAAGTGAAATTTGCCAAGCGAAACCTCTACTATTTCCATTGCAGTTGCTCTTGCCCAGTATATTAAAAACTGTACACGAAAACCAACTACATGACGAGAAAAAAGCATAAACAGTCTTGGCCTATCACTTTTGACTAATTGGTATCAAACAGTTCGTGGTAACGAACTGTAAGTAAGGAGCGACCCGGCTCAATGGTAACCGAAACTCTAAAAAACGGGATTTTGATACCAATAGATACATCAAAAGAATCAGATTTTAATTCTGATTTCAAATATATAAGTTTCATTAAGTTTAATCTTACCCATCAAAAGTTACGTGCCTGAGAAAATTTGGCTGATTTTCGAAAAAAGGGGGAAAGACCCCCTAAAAGCTATAGAACCTTAATGAAAATCACACCATCATATTCAACGTATAAGAGAACCCTAGTGGAGAGGTTTCAAGCACCTATTTACGAAAATGGGGATTTTGCATTTTTTGCCAGAAGAAAGATCACGGATGCGCGTTCATTTGTTTGTTTTTTTTGTTTACTTTTCCAGAGGTGATCGTATCGACCCAGTGTTCCTAGAATATCGTGGGAGTGTTCATTGGAACGGAAATAAAAAGTTCTAGTGCCCTTTTTAAGTGACAAAAAAATAGAGGGCAACTAGGCCCCCTCCCACTCTCATTTTTTCCCAAAGTCACCCAATTAAAATTTTGAGATAGCCATTTTGTTCAACATGGTCAAAAATATGATAAAAATGTCTTTTAGGATGACTTGATCCTCCAACGTCCCCAGGGGGAGGGCTGAAAGTTATGAGCTTTACTCAATGTTAACATAGAGTATTGGTTATTGGGAAGTATACAGACTTTTTCAGAGGAGATTATTTCAGGTCGGGGGGGGACGGCGCGGCGCGGGGGCTATATGGAAGGATCTGTCCATGAAGGAAGTTTTCATGGGGGAAGGGACATTGCTATGAAGGGGGCGCCGGATTTCCCAGCATTATTAAAGAAAAAGATCAAGAATTAAATATAAAAAAACAAGTTTTTCAACTGATCAACTGATTGTGATTAAGAGGTCATTTTTAAAGAACCGGAAAAAAAATTCGAACTATAGTTTAAAGAGCAGGGTATTGACTAGGGGGCGAACCCCCTAATATACGTTTTAAAAATTTATGAATATAGAAGTTCGTTACGTAAGTTATTTCTAAGTTACGTATATTTATTACTAATAAAAACGTTCGTAAATAAAATTAAACAAGTTTCGAGAAAGCCATTTAACCAAATATAATATGCAAATTTTTTTTTAATTATTCATTTACGGTGATCAAAAATCAAAACCTGAATTAATTAAAAAACGTAAAAAAATTAAATAAAAAAAAACAAGTTTTTTTAACTGAAAGTAAGGAACGACGTTAAAACTTAAAACGAAAAGAATTTATTCCGTATTTGAAGGGGAATGTCCCCTACTAACCGCATCTATATTTACTCTAATTTTTTACTTTATCACAAATATTTTTTTTTAAAAAATAAAAAAACCTGACCATAAAGTGAGAGGCGTTGAGGAGGGGACCGCCCCTTTCATATACGGGATAATTTCTTTTCGTTTTAAGTTTTAACGTCGTTCCTTACTTTCAGTTAAAAAAACTTGTTTTTTTTATTTAATCAACTTAAAAACATGACCATCAGAACAAACACTACAGAAAAAGACAAACGAATCCAATTATTTCTTTATTATTCAATAATATAATACAACTCATAACTTTAATATAACTTTAACTTTATTGTAACTCAATATAATCAATATCACATATGTCTGACTAAGAAATTACAATAAAAACAAGAAAAATTGTTTTAAAGTTTGTTTAAAAATTCCCTGACTCTTGCTGGTAGGAGAGCTTTCTTCGTTGGTTCAATCTTGGCAACATACCTGCAAAGATAGTTCATAAGGTTACTAAAATCAGGAAGGGTTCTTCGTAACAATAAGTAATTATTCAGTGGGAGAATAATTTCAGTATGTATAGCATTCAGATTAGGTCAAGCTGTGATTAACAATATCTCCAGGAACGGCAGTAGCGAACTGCAAAGTTCATAAGACTTATATAAAACAAAAAAAAAAAATCAAAATTCTGAATCACATGATTTCTTTAAAGAATAAAAATACGACACTTCCATTATGTTACACTTCTCTGCGAAGATGAGGCGCCACCCGTAAAATATCGGATTCGATTATCAGACAATTTGAAATTGGAAGGAGCCGGGACCCAAAGGCCAACGCTCCTTTGTATATGACTTTTATCCCGTGCCTCCTCTTGACGCTAACACAAAACTCAAATGTCACTATATTTGCTTAATTTATATTAGTACAATTGTACAATCTATTTGAAGTCGGATAAATATATTATCTAATTACTATTTGACAACATTTATAAAAATAGAAAGAAACATTAAATCTTATTCATAGAATTTTTACGTATATTAATAGTGTATTATTAAAGTGTTTTCTGATAAGAATCCCCTTTCCCTTTTGATTTCACAAATGCCCGCACACTGTACAGAGGGTGGTCACTGGCGTTTACCCCCCCCCCATAAAATAACCCCCGGTGAATATTATACCCCGCTGGGTATTTTCCGCAGGGGTATTTTCCAGGGAGGGGTAAACGCCTAGAATCACAGAGAGCATTGTTTAATTCTAAAAATGCTACTTTAGCTACTTTTGGCTATTTTGGAAAGGAGTTACAGGGATAGGTCTACAGGCTAAAGTATGTCCCGGGAAAGTATTTTGAAGTACCTACCTCCACTCTTTTTGCCTCTAGAGGCTCCTGAAATTTGCCTACATGACAGGTCACATGACCTATTGAAATTTTGACAAAACAACTTTTAACCTTAAATTTTTTAACCTTAATTGTCTCTGGCCTTAGTTTTGAAAATGCAATTCCTGTTACTTGAGTAGAATTTTAAGCCGTATCAATGGTTTTTTTTATTTAGGAAATATATTTGCATATATTTAAAACCTTATAAATTGGGATTGAGCAAAGTTGTGAAGCTGAAAAGAATTTTGTTGTACTTTATTTAAGCAGAATATCTATTTAACAGGGTTTCACTTTTATAACACACAGATTTTTAAAGGTCAACAAAGGTTAGGACCCTCTAGAGGGAGAAGTGGAGGTAAATACTTCAAAACACCTTCCCGGTACATACTTTAGCCTGTAGACGCATCCCTGAATCTTTCATTATCTTAACCTAACCTCTTTCCATGATAGCCAAAAGTAGCTAAAGTAGAATTTTACCATTCTATCTGCAAAGTTCATAAGACTTATATAAAACTAAAAAAAACATCAAAAGAACTTACCTTTCAGAAATAAGTCCACAACAACAATTGAAAGGTCTTCGTTTGTGTAGCTTTAAATCCCAATAGATCAAAACCCGGACAACCTACTTTCAAGATATTTTTGCATCGGTCATGCCCCGCGGTATGACCCATTTTCGCAACAGTTGATTGTCATTAGCTCCTCCCAGTACACTGAACGAGTTTAAACATATATTCGAGGAAGGTAAAAACACGGCAGAAGTACCTATACACTAAAAAAGTGTATTTTTACGCTAGCTAATCCAACAACTAGAAAGTACGCTGATCAAACGTGAAATAATGCTGTCAACGTGAAAGTACGTTTTTTTTTACCGTGTATCCTTCAATTAGGGAGGTCAAGGCTTGGCGAAAAAAAAAGGGAATTGTATGTTAAAAAATTACAAAGATATATCTAAATATGTATTTTCAGTGTTTTTTTCGAATGAAAATACTATGAAAATACGTTCCCATGGTTCTAATTAATATCCTTCAAGTAGGGAGTTCAAGACGTGTCGAAAAAAAAGGGAATTTTCAGTGAAAAATTCACAAATATAGCTATAAAAATAGATTTTAAGTTTTTTTTTAAAAATAAAAATCGAAAAAAACTATTTAAATACTTTGACATGCTTATAATTAATATCATTCAATTATGGAGTACAAGTATTGACGAAAAAAAAGGGAATTTTATTTTCAATAATCAAAAATATAGAACTTAATCATTAATTTAATATTATTATAACAACGGAAATACTCAACAAACTATGACACATAGTAAAAGATTTTACCAAACTGATAATTAAATTTTGTTATAATTGGCTTTGCGAATTAACAGGGAATTGAAATAGAAAAGCACAAAAAAAATTATCTTAATCATTCTTTTAAGTGTTTTTTTCCAAAGAAATAGATAAATCAAATTTGAAAAAAATGAACCTATGTTTTATTAAATTTACAAAAATTTGGTAGTTCCTTGCTTGCTTAAAAAAAGGGAATTGTCAGTGAAAAACTCACAAATATTGCTATTAATAAGGCTTTTCAGTGTTTTTTTTCCAACTAAAATAAGCAAAATACTATGAAAAAACGTTCATAATGTTTTAATTCATATAATTCAATTAGGGAGGTCAAAGCTTTGCGAAAAAAAGGTAATTGTAATTGAAAAACTCAAAAATATAGATATTAATATGGCTTTAAAGATTTTTTTCAAACTTATATTCTAAATATTATATTAATATTATTTATTTTGATTCTTATTAATATCATACTATGAGTGAGTTAAATGCTTGTAGAAAAAATGGACAGTTACTTGAAACACAAACAAAAATATATTAGTTATTTGATTTTATTTGTTTTTTTCCAAAGAAAATTCTCAAATAAAGTATTGAATTCTGTAGATTTTATTTAATTCACTTCCTTGATGTATAGTTGTAACGGCTAGGATAAAAAATGGAAATGACAGGGAAATTTACGAGAATTTATATCACAAAATTTACGTTCATTTTTCTTGCCCACCGAAAACTAGATCTACACGATGAAAATACTTCTACGTGGTCCTATATAATTTAATTCAATAAGTGCGTTCATAGCTTGGCGAAAAAAAAGGGAATAGTTAGTGAAAATCTCACAAAAATATCTCTTAATATTTCTTTTCAGTGTTTTTTTTTCCAAATAACAAAAGAAAAAAAATTTGTATATACGGACCATTTTTTTGAATAATTATCCTAAAATTAGGGTGTAAAAGGCGGGTCGACAAAAATGGAATTTTAATTGAAAACTCACATAAAGAGAACTTAATATGTCTTTTCAGTGTTTTTTTTTTCCAACTAAATTACGACCTAAACTATGTCCTTAAGTTCCCTTTGTTTTATTTAAAAACCTTCAAGTATGATGTACATGGCGGTGCGCTATAGAAGGAATGTGAAGATAAAAACTTAAAACATTGGCACATAATACGTCTGTTCAGTGTTTTCTTACAACGGAAATACGCAAAGTACGAAGCCATTATGTCCCCAATTTTCTAATACCCATACGTCTGTTTGGGAGTTCAAGCCTTTGAGCATAAATTGAATTATCAGATAAAAACAAACAATAATATAGTTTATTATTACTTTTCAGTGTTTTTTTTTCCAACGAAAATACGGAAAATATGTTCCCAATTTTTTTTATCATATCCTTCATTTAGGGTGTTAAAGTCTTGATGAAAAAAAAGGGAATTGAAGTAGAAAATAACTAAATTATATCTCATTTGTTGTATTTTCAGTTTATTATTACAAAGAATAGACTCTATTGAAGTCGCTTATTCGGTCCCTTTTTATTTATTCATTTCCTGCCTTTATGGTGTTAAAGGCTTTGCGACAAAAAAGGGACTTTTCATTGAAAAACTCTCAAATTTAGCTAAAAACATGGCAGGTCAGTTTTATCTTCAAAATGATAAACGCAATTAAAGTTTTAATAAAGTACACTTTTTTCTCATACAAAACATTACATAAGCTAGTTACAGTCATTTCGTAATAAATTTGATTTTATTTTAAACACTCACAAATATATAAAGTTTTTTTTATTTTCTTTTTTTTTTTTTCAACGTAAATACTAAAAAAAACATGAAAATAAGTTCCTATGGCTATAATTCATTTATTTCAAAAAGGGAGGTCATGGCTTGGCGAAAAAAAGGGAATTTTAAGTGAAAAACTAACAAGTATAGCTCTTAATATGGCTTTTCAGTGTTTTTTTCCAACGAAAAAACGCAAAATACAAAGAAAATACGTTACCATGGTTCTAATTCATATCCTTCAATTAGGGAGGCTATGGCTTGGCGAAAAAAAATGGAATTGTCAGTTAAAAACTCACAAATATAGCTCTTAATTTGGCTTTTAAGTTTTTTTTTTTCAACGAAAATACGCAAAATAAGATGAAAATACGCTCCCATGGTTCTAATTCATATAATTCAATTAGGGAGGTCAAGGATTGGTGAAAAAAAGGAAATAGAAAGTTAAAAAAAAAAAAAAAAAGAACAATAATTGTAATTTATTTTTTTTTAAAAACTTAAAAAAGATAAAAAAGAAGGAAAAAATTAACTATTTTTATATTTCATATCATTCAAGTAGGGAGGTCAAGGCTTGTCAAAAAAATTGAATTTTCAATGAAAAACTGACAAATAGAGCTTTTAATACGTCTTTTAAGGTTTCTTTTCACCGAAACTAATGTCAACAAGACGAAACTACGTTCAAACATTTCTATTTATTGACTGTCATTTATTAAGTTAATAGGGTTGTGAAAAAAAGGGAATGTGATGGGAAAAAAGACAAAAACTGGCGATTAATATGTATTTTAAGTTTTGTTGTAAAAAGACACAAAGCAAATAAAGCTGAAAAAATATTCCAAATGTTCTAATTACTATCCATGCATGAGTGTGCACAAGGAGGAGAGTATAAATAGGGAATATTCATATAAAATCACAAAATAAAATATATTAATTATTCCATTAATATATATTTTCAGAATTAACAGATCCCATAAATAAGTAAAAACTTAACAATGTTTTTCATTACGATAAATAAATTAGGGAGGCCAAGGCTCTTAATATGGCTTTTCAGTGTTTTTTTCCAAGTAAAATACGCAAAATACGAAGAAAATACGTTCCCAAGGTTCTAATTAATGTCCTACAAGTAGGGAGTTCAAGGCTTGGCGAAAAAAGGGAAATGTCACAGAGAAAAACACAAATATAGCTCTTAATGTGGCTTTTCTGCGTATTGTCCAACGATAATACTCAAAATACGATTAAACCTATGTCCTTATTTCCTAGTTCATCTCTTTTTGCAATAGTGGTATTCTATTCGATATGAATTGGACAAGTCACAGATAATCTCAGACAAAGTTCTCTGAAGGTTTGTGTTCAGGGTTTTTTTTAAACAGAAAAAACGCAAAATAAGATTCCATGGTTCTAATTCATATCCTTTAATTAGGGAGTTCAAGGCTTGGCGAAAAAAAAGGGAATTGTCAGTGAAAAACAAACAAATAAAGCTCTTAATATGGCTTTTAAGTGTTTTTTTCCAAAAAATATATTCAAAAGCCGATGATATTACGGTACAAATTTTACAATTCCGATACTTCACTTAGGGTGTTCAAGTCTTTGCGAAAAAAAAGGGAATTTACATTGAAAAACTCGCAAATATATAACATATTATTGCTTTTCAGTGTTTTTTTTTTCCAACGACATAAATAAATAAACTATTAAAATACGTTCCCATGGTTTATATTATTTACCAACAATTAGGATGTTCATGGATGTGCGAAAAAAAGGGACTTGTATGATGATATCTCAAAAAATGAGCACATTATATGTCTTTTCAGTTTTTTCTTACACCGGAAAGACGGCAAATACGGATCAATCACTTTACCGTTTATAACGATCACATCCTTCAAGTCGTGCGTTCGTGGGAGTGCTCTAACACTTAATTATCTGAAGCAACCAATCGAAAAAATATATTAATATTTCTTTTAAGTGTTTTTTTTCCAACGAAAATACGCAAAATACGTTCCCATGGTTCTAATTCATATCTTTCAATTAGGGCGGTCAAGGCTTGGAGAAAAAAAAGGGAATTGTCAGTGAAAAACTCACAAATATAACTCTTAATATGGGTTTTCAGTGTTTTTTTCCAAATTAATGACTAAACAGAATATTCAATTTCGGTCCCATTTTAATTTGTCAGTTCCTTCAATGATGGTTTAATAGGCTATGCGAGAAAAATGGGTTGTGTCAGTGCAACACTATCAAATATATCTCTTTATAAGGCTTGTCTGTTATAATCACAAAAGATAAAAATAAAATAAAGAATTTTAAGAGTAAACATGTTTATACTAAAAAACAATATATTATTGAGTACTAGTCAATGCTACCTTTTGGCACTTTTCAGTGAAAAAATCAAAAATATATCTATTTATATGGCTTTTAAGGGGGTTTTTTCCAACGAATTAACTCATAAAACTTTGTTTAAACTGCCCTTATTTTCTTATGCATTTCCGTCAATTAGGGAGTCCATGGATTTGTGAAAAAAAAGGGAATTGTCAGTAACACAAACAATCGTATGTATCATATTAATTCTTTGAAATGTTTTTTTTCCACAGAACAATCGCAAAAAAAAAAGAAAATACGTTCAACTTTTTTTAATTCATATAATTAAACTTATTAGGCTAAGGCTTTTCGAAAAAAAAGGGAATTGTCAGTGAAAAACTAAAAAGTCTATATATGCATATGGCTTTTTAGTTTTTTTTTTCAACTAAAATAATCAAAAAAATATGAAAATACTTTACCAAGGTTTCAATTCATATCCATATATTAAGGAGTTCTCGTATTGTCGAAAAAAAGGAAATTTTTAGTGATATAATAATAAAAATATCTCGTCAGCCATCTTTTCAGCATTTTTTCCAAAAAAAATATGCAAAATACAATAGAACTACGTTCCTATGGCTATAATTTATACCTTTCAATTAAGGAGTTCAAGGCTGGGCTAAAAAATGGAATTTTCAGACAAAATCTCACTAATATAGCTCTTAATCTGTCTTTTAATTGTTTTTTCCACATTAAAAAAGCTCAATAAGATTTTAATACGTTACCAAATTTTTATTTATCAACCTTCAAGGATGGAGGTCACGGATTGTCGAAAAAAAGGGAATTGTCAGTGAAAAAATAGCAATAATTGCCATTCGTATGTCTTTTCAGTGTTTTTTTACAACACAAATACTGAAAATACGATTAAAATATGTCCACAAGCTTCTAATTCATATCCTTCAATTAGGGAAGACAAAGCTTGGCGAAAAAAAGGGAATTGTCAGTGAAAAACGCCAAAAAATAGCAATTAAAAGTATGTTAATTTTTTTTTTAAAAATTAAATACGCAAAATAATATGAAAATACGTTCCCAATGTTTTAATTCATATCCTTCAATTAGGGAGGTCAAGGCTCTTAATATGGATTATCAGTGTTTTTTCCCAAAGAAAATACGAACAATTAGTCGAAAAATCTTACAATATTTTCTAAATAATAACCTTAAATTAGGGAGGTCAAGGCTTGGCGAAAAAAGGGAAAATTCAGAGAAAAACACACAAATCTATCTCTTCATGTGGATTTTTTGCGTATTTTTAAACGTAATAACACAAATTCGATGAATCTACTGGCCTAATGTTCTCAGTCATATCTTTCAATTCGGGTGGTCATATCTTGGCGAAGAAATGGCCATGTCGTATAAATACTATGAAATACATCGCTTAATCTGTATGTTAATTGTTTTTTTTCCAAAGAAAATAATCAAATTACGATTCCAAGGTTCTCATTAATATCCTTCAATTATGTTGGTCCAGGCTTGGTTAGAAAAAAAGGTATTGTCATTTAAAAACAAAAAAAAATAGAAATTATATATTAATTACATTTTTTAAAACACATAAAAAACTTCAATACATGCGACAATTAAGTAGTACGTATTTTAGTAATATCCTTCAAGGCGAATGGTCGTAAATTTTCGTCAGTTGGGGAATTGTCAGTGAAAAACTCGCCTACATGGCACATCGTACGTCTTTTCAGTTTTTTTTTCAGACGACACACAGCAAAAATATTTTAAAAAAAGTTCAAATGTTTATCTAAAAATTCATTAACTTTTTGCTTTAAAGTCGTGGAGAAAAAAAGGGAATTTTAATTGAAAAACTCACAAATATAGCTCTTAATATGGATTTTCATTTTTTTTTTTACAACGAAAATACTCAAAAAAAGATGAAAATAATTTTCCATTTTTATAATTCATTACATACTATGAGGGTGTTCAAGGTTGGGCGAAAAAAAAGGGAATTGTCTGTGAAAATCACAAAAATATAGCTTTTTATATGGCTTTGCAGTGTTTTTTTCCAACGAAATTGCGCAAATTACGATGACTATACGTTCCCATGGTTTCAATACATATCCTTCAATTAGGAAGGCTAAGGCATGGCGCAAAAAAAGGGTCTTTTCAGTGAAAAACTAACAAATATAGCTCATAATATGGCTGTTCAGTGTTTTTTTCACTCGAAATAAAGAACATAAATTTGAAAATATGTTCCCAAGGTTTTAATTCATATCCTTGAATTAATGAGGTTAAGGATTTGCGAATAAATTTAAATTGTTTTGGATAAAACCACAAATATCTCTAGGATTATGGATTTTCAACATTTTTTCCAACAAAAATACTCAAATTCCATAGAACAAAGATACACAGGTTATATATTATATCTCTCAATTAGGGAGGTCAAAGCTTGGTTTAAAAATAGAATTGTCAGTGAAAAACTCACAAATATAGCTTTTAATATGGCTTTTCAGTGTTTTTCAAAAAAAAATACGCAAAATACGATGAAAATACGTTCCTATGTTTTTATTTCATATCCTTAAATTAGACCGGTAATAGCTTTTCGAATAATAGGGTATTTACACTTAATATAAAAAAATTATCGCTCATTTTAATTCTGTTCTTTTTTTTTTTAACGAGAAAAAAAGCAATAATATATTAATAAAAGTCCCCATGGTTATTTATCCTTTACTTAAATTACTGACGTCAATGATTGGTTAGAATAACGGTACTGGTCTTTGAAAATATCACAAATATATCTCTTAATATGGCTTTTCAGTGTTTTATATCCAACGAAAAAACGCAATATACGATGTAAATTCTTTCCTAGGGTTTAAATTCATATCAGTCCCTGAGGTATGACATGAATGGGCGAAAAAAAGGGAATGTCACGTGACAAACTCACTAATTTCGCAATAAATCTTTATGGTATTTGTTTTTTTCCAACGAAAATAGGCAAATTAATATGAAAATACGTTCCCAAGGTTTTTATTCATATACTTCAATGAGTGAGTTCAAGGCTGGGCAAAAAAAGGGAATTGTAATTGAAAAACTCACACATATAGCTCTTAATATTGCTTTTAAGTATTTTTTTACAACGAAAATTTTTTCCAACGCAAAATAAGATGATAATACGTTCTCAAGGTTCTTATTAATATCCTTCTATTTTGGAGGTCAAGGCTTGGGGAAAAAAAAGGAATTGAAATTTAAAATCTAAAAAATAGATCTAAAAATTAGGCTGTTCAGTGTTTTTTTTCCAACTTAATTTATAAAATAACTTTTATATTACGTCCCTTTTATATTTGAAATTTCCCTATATTATGGTGTTCAAGTCAGTTCTATATAAAGGTAATTGTCTGTTAAACTCTCAAAATATTGCTCTTAGTACGGCTTTTCAGAGTTTTTTTCCAACGGAATTACTGAATTTCCGCTGACAATACGTTACAAAGTTTATAATACATATTCTTCAACTTAGGATTTCCGGCGTTGGTGAAAAAAAAGGGAATTTTAGGTTAAAAATTCACAAAATATAGTCCTTAGTATTAGATTTCATTTGTTTTTTCAAAAATTATATGCTCAAAATACTATGAAAAAAATTTTCCATGTTTATAATTCATATACTTAAATTAAGTATTTCCAGCCTTGGCGAAAAAAGGGAATTTTCATTTACATAATCACAAAAATGTAGCTTATTTTTTATTTTCTTTCTTTTTTTACAACTAAATTAAAAAAAATACTATTAAAATACGTTCCCAATGTTTTAATTAATATCCTTCAATTAGGTATGTCAAGGCTTGGCGAAAAAAAGGGAATTGTCATTGCAAAAATAAAAAATTTATCTAATAATTTTGCTTTTGAGTGTTTTTTTACAACGATAATACGAAAAATAAGATGAAAATACGTTACAATTGTTCTAATTAATATCATTAAATAATGCATGTAAAGGCTTGGATAAAAAAAAGGGTCTTTTTAGAGCAAAAATCACATCGATTTAAAGTTCTATTGATATTCCTTTTTTTTTTTCAACGATTTGTATCAATTTAATATGAATATAGGGTAACAATTTATCATTTACTATACTGAAGTGATTTATTTCAAGGCTATTAGTCATCGAAATTAAATGTAAGAGAAAAACTAAAACTTATATCTCTAAATTTGGCCTTACAGTGTTTTTTACAAACTAAAAAACGCAAAATACTATTAAAATACTTTCCCATGGTTATCGTTCATATCCTTCAATTAGGGAGGTCAAGGCTTGGCTAAAAAAAAGGGAATTGTCAGTGAAAAACTCACCAATAATGCTCTTAATATGGCTTTACATTTTTTTTTCCAGCGAAAATACGCAAAATACGATGAACATTCGGTCACTTTTTTTTTATTCATATCCTTCAATGAGGGAGGTCCTGGCTTCGAGCAAGATGGGAACTGTAAGAGAAAATATAACAAATATAGCTCTTAATATTGATTTTCCGTGTTTTTTACATCGAAAGAAAGTAAAATAAGGGTAAAATAAGTTCCCAAGGATATATTTAATATCATTTAAGGAGGGAGGTTAAAGCTTGGCAAAAAAAGGGAATTCTCAGTTAACAACTCACAAATAAATCTAAGAATCTGTCTTTTAATTATTTTTTTACAACAAAATAATCAAAATTAGATGAAAATACGTTACCCTTGTTATATTTTATATACTTAAATTAGGGAGGTAATTGCTTTGCGAAAAAAAGGGACTTGTAAATGAAAAAATCAAAAATATATCTCTTAATATAACCTTTCATTGTTATTTTTCCAACTAAAAATAGATAAATCATTATGAAATAATTTCAAATTTTTTAAATTAATATCATACATGGAGGTTTTTCAAGGCTAGGCTAAATAAATGTAAATGTCATTGAAAAAATAACAAATAAAGCTCTTAAATTTGCTTTTCATTCTTTTTTTAAAACGAAATTACGCAAAATAAGATTAAAATACTTTCCCAAGGTTTTAATTAATATCCTCCAATTAGTGAGGTCAAGGCTATGCTAAAAAAAGAGAACTGACAGTTAAAAACTAACAAATATAGCTCTTAATATGGCTGGTCTGAGATTTTTTACAAATAAATTACTAAAAATTAGATTAAAATACGATACCAAGGTTCTAATTCATATCCTCCAATTAATGAGGTAAAGGATTGTAGAAAAAATATTAATTTACATTTAAAAAATAAAAAAACGCGCACTTTATTTTTCTTTGAAGTGTTTTTTTTAAACCTAAATAGATAAATATAATTCGGACAATCGGCAACATTGTTTTAACTATTAACCCACACTTAGGAAGTACAAAGATTTTCGAAAAAAAGGGAATTTACATTGAAAAACTCACAAATATAGATCTTAATATGGCTTTTCAGTTAAAATGTCTAAAGACATTACGAAATTTACTAGGTAATTACGTACCATAGGTTTTAATTCATAACATTCAATTAGTGTGTTAAAGACTTTGCGAACAACAAGGGTATTGTCATGGTCCAACACTCAATAATATATAGATACATTGCAGTTATTTGTTTTTTTCAAACGACTTACAGCACTGACAGCTTACTTAAATTACATATTTTTCTCAGAATGAAAAATAAGTGAGGTAGTTATAGTATTTGCTAAAAAAATGTAAAAGTAGTGGAAACTATCAAAAATATATATCTGAATATATCTGTGCATGGTTTTTTTCGAACTAAAAAAATTTAAAACTTATAAAAATCCGTTAACTTTTTTTGAAGAAATATGATTCCAATCTGGTTATAAAGTATTGGCGAAAAAATGTTAAATTTAATTTAAAAAATCACAAATATATAACTTCTCAAGGCAGTTATGAGTTTTTTTCCAAAGAAAAAACGAAATATACGTGTAAAAATATTTAACAATTTTCGAAACCAAATACTTAAATTTGTCTGGTAAAATCTTTTCGAAAAAAAAAGGGAATTTTCCTATTTAATCTAAATTCATAATCTCTTAAAATTAATTACATGGTTTTTTTCCAACGATATATAGCAAAATAAGATGAAAATACGTTCCCATTGCTCTAATAACTAACAAGCAGTTAGGGTGTTTAACTCTTGGCGTCATTAAGGGAAGTTTCATAGAAAAACTCAACAATATATATGTTAATATTTCTTTTATGTGTTTTTTTTCCAACGAAAATACGAAAAATACTATTAAAATACGTTCCCATGGTTCTAATTCATATCCTGCAATTAGGTAGTTAAGGGCTTGGCGAAAATAAGGGAAATGTCAGTTAAAAAAAGACAAATAGATCTGTTTATATTGATTTTCAGTGTTTTTTTCCACCGAAAATACTCACCAAAATATCACAAAACTTTGATCGTTTTATATGTCAAATCCGTATTATTGTTAGTTAACAGATTTGCGAAAAAAAAAGGGAATTTTCAGTCAAAAAATAAGAAATATAGATATGAATATTGCTCTTAATTGTTTTTTTTTTCCAACAAAAAAAACCAAAATAATATTAAAATACTGTCCCATGTTTCTAATTAATATAATTAAATTGGGGAGGTCAATTCTTTGAGAAAAAAGAGGGAATTGTCCGTGAAAAAACCACAAATATAGCTATTCATATGTCTTTTCATTTTTTTGTTCAAACGAAAATACGCAAAATACGATGAAAATACGTTCCCAAGGTTCTAATTCATAACCTACTATTAGTGTGGACCAAAATGTGCGAAAAAAAAGGGAATTTTAAGAGAATATAACACAAATATATAAAATAAAAATGATTTTAAATGTTTTTTTCCAGCGAACTAAAGCCCAAAACGAAGTTAAAACGATACCAAGGTTATAAGTCATATCATTCAAGTAGGGTGGCGATTGATTTGGGAAAAAAAATTGAATTGTCTTAGAAAAACTCACAAATATATCTAATAATAAGGCTTTTCAGTTTTTTTTTCCAAAGAATAAGCGCAAAAAACTATGAAAAAACTTTCACATGGTTTTAATTAATATCCTTCATTTAAGGAGGTTAAGGATAGTCGAAAAAAAGGAAATTGTTTGGGAAAAACTCACAAATATTGATCTTAGTACGGATTTTCAGCGTATTTTTTAACAAAAATATGCAAATTCGATAGAACTACTTTATAAAGGCTCTAATTTATACATCTAAATTAGGACGGTCAAGGCTTGGTTTAAAAATAGAATTGTCAGTGATAAACTAACACATATAGCCCTTAATATGTCTTTTGTTTGTTTTTCCAACAAAAATTATAAAAATAATATAAACATACCTTAAAAAGTTTATAAATCATATCCTTCAGTGATGGTTGTCAAAGATTGGATCAAATAAAGATTCTTTTATTTTAAAATCTAAAAATTAATTATATATTTATGGCTTTTAATGTTTTTTTTCAAAAGAAAATGTGAAAAATAAGTTGAAAATGCGTTCCCATAGGTCTAATTAATATAATTAAATTAGGAACGTCAAGGCTTGGCGAAAAAAAAGGTAATTTTCTGATAAAAACTCACAAATATATCTATTAATCTGGCTTGTCATTGTTTTATTTCCAACTAAAAAACGCAAAATACTAATAAAATACGTTCACAGGGTTGTAATTAATATCATTCAACTAGGGAGGTCCAGACTTGGCGAAAAAAAGGAATTGTCAGTGAATAACTAAAGAATATAGCTCTTAATTTGGCTTTTCAGTGTTTTTTCCAGCGAAAATACGTAAAATACTATGAAAATACGTTCCCAAGGATATAATTCTTATCCTTAAATTAGGGAGGTTAAGGATTGGCGAAAAAAGGGAATTGTCATTGAAAAACTAACAAATATATCTCTTAATATTGCTTTTAAGTATTTTTTTACACAGAAAATAAGCAAAATACGATGATAATACGTTCCAAAGGTTCTAATTAATATCCTTCAAATAGGGATGTCAAGGCTTGGAGAAAAAAAAGGAATTTTCAGTGAAAAACAAAAAAATAGAGCACTTAATTGAGGTTTTCTGTGTTTTTTTTCCAAATTTTAAAAGATTCTATATTAGATTTATCGTTCCATTGTTTTATTTTATTTTCATACAAATAGGGATTACCAGTAAGTTCGAAAAAAAGGGAATTGTCTGAGAAAAACTAACAATACGGTCACACAATCACGATCGGCTGTGTAGTCTTCAAACGAACTTGCGAACAATAAGTTGACATTAAGTTACCCAGATTTGAATGATTTGCCTTCAATGTAGGTTTGCTAAGATATGCGAAAAAAAGGGAATTGTAAGTGAAAACTAGCATTTAGGGCACTTTCTATTTCATTTCAGTGTTTTTTTTTCAACGGAAAAACGAACATTACGATGCTATTACGGTCCCCTTTGTATCATACATAACCTACACGGATTATTTAAAATGGGATGCGAAAAAAAAGGAATTTTAAGTGAAAAACTAAAAAATCTTGATATTAATTTGGCTGTTAATTGTTTTTTTTCCAACTAAAAATCGCAATTAACGATGAAAATACGTTCCCAAGTTTTCATATAACAAATTTATTCGAGTGAGTTACAGGCTTGGAGAAAAAAAGGGAATAGTCTGATAAAAAATCACAAATATGGCACTCTTAATTTCTATGAATTGTTTTTTTACATCGAATTTAAGCAAAATAATTCTGAAAAACGATAACGTGGACATAATTAAATTCCAAAAATTAGGGTTTTAAAAGATTGTCGAAAAAAAGGGAATAGTCTGTGAAAAACTCATTCTTAGATCTATTAATCAGTCTGTTCTTTTTTTTATTACAAATTAAATTACTAAAAAAACTATGAAAATACGTTTTCATTTTTTTATTTAATATCTTTTAACTAGGTAGGTCAAGAGTTGGCTAAAAAAAGGTAATTGTCAGTGAAAAACTAACAAATATATCTCTTTATATTGATTTTCTTTTTTTTTTTCAAAATAAATTTATCAAATTTATATTAAAATAATTTAACATTGTTTTATCTCCTATACTTGAATTTGGGTTGTATTACCTAAGCATAAAAAAATGTAATTGTATGGTTATATCAAACAATTTTTGCACTAATTATTTCTTGTAATTGTTTTTTTCCATATATAATACGCAATATACGTTTAAAATAAGTTCCCAAGGTTCTATTTCCTATCCTACAATTAGGGACGACAAAGCTTGGTCAAAAAAAAGGTAATTGTCAGTCAAAAACTTACAAATATAGCTCTTAATATGGCTTTTATCCCGAACCCCTATAAAGGAAACTTACCGCCTTTTGACGGAATAATAGAAAATACATTGGCTTGAAAATCGAGAAAATTTACTTTAGCCACGTTATTCTCCACAAACACGATGTTGTTTTTTCTTCACTTTTCCCCAGATAGATTGGCACTAGAACATCGTAAATTGTTCAATGGCTCCTTGTTAAAAGGAAATTTCTAGATCTAGCGCCATTTGTACTTAATTTTTTTTTAAATAGAATCGATTTTTTTACAAAAAACTTAATTTGTTATGTACAATATTGATCAATGACGTCATAGTCATTGGATGTGAGTGTAGTACATTATAACTACCCGACGTGTGAGTTAATATGTATTTCCAAACCAAAAATTTAAATTTTTTTGTGCTATATCTTATTTTTCAGTTTAGAATCGCTCAAGTTATTATTGTCATCTCACAAAAATATTTATGATATCTGAGCAATAATTTTAATCTTTTCATTCAAACGAACAAAATACCTGAAAATTTAAAAATTAGTTTTATTTTTTGTTAGGTTATTCGTACTTGATAGAGACGAAATTATAATAGGATAATTAAAATAGTAATATCCGGGTTGCAGCGTAGCTAGCAACCTAGTAAGAGACGATCACCTCCAATGTTAAGAAATATAAAACCCCTCAACTCCTAAAAAAAGAGTCAGATCAAAACAAAAGTACACCATTAGAACCGCCCTGTCCGAATCCTCTATAAAGGAAACTTACCGCCCTTTGGCCAGACAACAAAGAAAATATATTGGCTTGAAAATCAAGAAAATAGACTTTACCACGTTATCTCTCCACAAACGGGATATTCGTTTCTTTCCACTTTTTTTTTTCCTGCTCAGCTAGCTGGGCACTGGAAAATCGTAGAGAGTTGTATACATAGCTCATGTTAAAAGTGCAATTGCAACATCTAGTCACTTTTGTAATTAAAGCCAAAATATGCTTTTAAAGTAGAATCAATTTTGTCAAAAAAAAAATTGCATTTTTGATATTATTTTCATACTGCAGTCTTTTCAAAGATATTTGAATTTTGAAGCAATAAAACAGTTCATGGTAATGAACTCTATAGTAATAATAGCTACTTGTCTCAATAGTAACCGAAACTCCTGGGAACCAAAATTTTCTTTTGGCTTAATCGCTAAAATTATTATGTAAACTGCAAAAATATTTATGATGCACAATCAGTAATAAAGTAATTTTTTAATTTAAACAACATTAGAATAATGGTTAGATCGAAGCAAGCTATACGCAATTTGAAAAAACAGTACTACACAAACAACAGAGATAGTATCTTGAAAAGAGAAAAGCAAAGGTATTCAAGTGACCAGGCGCATCGAGAAGTAAAAATTGAGAGAGCAATACAAAGGTATTCAACCGACCAGGCGTATCGAGAAGTTATAATAAAGAACGACCTCTTGCCTATACTAAATTTTATACGCCACTTAATTATAGTATAGGTTAGTAATTCAACAGATAGCTTGGCACTGGAACATCGTAGAGAGTTGTTCAATGACTCATTTTAAAGAAAGTTAATGGGGTTAAAAATTTATAATAAAGAACGACCTATTGCATATACTAAATTTTATACGCCACTTAATTATAGTTACAATAAAGAACGACACCTAGCTCATATTAACTGAAACTTAAACAGGGATTATGTAATTTCCATCAGTATTTATAATAAAGAACGAACTCTTTCCTTTACTAAATTTTATAGGCCTTTACTAAACTTTATAGTATAATAAATATCGAACTCTTCCCTATACTAACTTGCATACGCAACTTCACTATAATTAAGATTACAGTATTTTTATATTATAGATCATTATAAATTATAAAAGGTTCAAATGTTCGAAGATTATAGAGTTAAAAATTTTCCCACACCGGGAATCGAACCCGAGCCTGTTAAGTGAAAGTTAACTATCCTAGCCACTAGACCATATGGAACCATAAAAAAGTATGATTTAAGAGCCATATGCATATTATTATTTCACCATACCAATTATAATAAGGCAAAAACAAAATCGTCGACTTGCAACCTTACTTCTGACACATCAGTTAAATCGTCATCAGGCTTAAAAAACGTTTTGCTAGTTTTACATCCGGGTTGCAGCGGTAGCTAGCAACCTAGTAAGAGACGATCACGTCCAATGTTAATAAATATAAAAACCCATAGTTCCTAAAATTTATGCATATCCGGGTTGCAGCGGTAGCTAGCAACCTAGTAAGAAACGATCACGTCCAATGTTAAGAAATATAAAAACCCATAACTCCTAAAAAAAGAGTCAGATCAAAACAAAAAGTACACCATTAGTATCACCTTGTCCAAAATTCCTATAAGGGAAACTTACCGCCCTTTGGCTTGAATAACAAAGAATATATATTGGCTTGAAAATCAAGAAAATTGACTTTTACCACGTTATTCTCCACAAAGGAGATATTTTTTTCTTTCTTCTTCTTTTCCACAGCTAGCTTGGCACTGGAACATTGTAAAGAGTTGTTCAATGGCTCATTTTAAAGGAAATTAATTGGGTTAAAAAACTTTTGTACTTAAAACAATGTATTTTTAAAATAGAATTAGCTTTTTACGAAAAATCACATATTTCATATTAAAGATTGATCAATGACGTCATAATCGTATACCAGTGGTAGGATTTGAACCCACATTTCCGAAGAGACTAGTGACTAACACCTGCGCCTTGGACCACTCGGCCAAGAAAAATATCCCGCAAACGGGATATTTTTTCTTTCTTTCTTCTTCTTCTTCTTTTCCACAGATAGCTTGGCACTGGGACATTGTAGAGAGTTGTTCAATGGCTCATTTTAAAGGAAATCTCTAGATCTAGTGCTACTTTTACTTAATTTTATTTTAAATTAATTATTTTTTACGGAAAACTTAATTTTGTATTATAATAAAGAACGAACTCTATTATTATAATAAAGAACGAATATTTTACCGATTATCTGCTAATAACCATATATGAAGTAATAAGTGAAATGATGTAATATCTAAAACCTATTTTTTACTAATAACCATATATGACTTAATGAGTGACTTGACGTAAAAATTGAGGAAATTAATTTTTTTTATTTTCGTTTTTAGTTCAGAATCGCTAAAGCTATAAACTGCAAAAATATCTATGGTGTCTGAACAATAGTTTTAATCTTTTAATTTAGACTAGAAAAATTCCTAAAAATTTAAAATCTAGTTTAATTTTTTGTTAGGTTCTTGATACTTGATACGTGACATAAACATACAACTAACAGTTACATAATGGATTCAATCAAGCAAGCTACACGCAAGTTAAAAAAACAGTACTACCAAAAAAACAGAAATAGCATCTTGAAAAGAGAAAAGAAAAGGTATTCAACCGACCAGGCTTACCGAGATGTGAAAATTGATAGTGACAAACAGCGTTATTATAACGATGTAGTTTATAGACAAGCGAAAATTGATAGTGACAAACAGCGTTATTATAATGATGAAGTTTATAGACATGCAACAATTGAGAAAGCCAAACAAAAGAGCAAGGAACTGTATGATAACGATACAGATTACCGAAACAAAGAAAAGAAAAAAGTTGCTACCAGAATAATGGGTAGATACTGGGGTGACAAAAGCTATAATGAAAAAATTAAATTCTCTGCGAGGTTGTACCGTAGAGCACATAAGGACAAAGGGAAAAATTACATTCAGAAATACAAGAAGATGGCAAAAATGCAGGCTGATCTTCGTAAATTGAGAATCCGGGTTGCAGCGGTAGCTAGCAACCTAGTAAGAGACGGTCACGTCCAATGTTCAGAAATATAAAAACCCCTAACTCCTAAAAAAGAGTCAGATCAAAACAAAAAGTACACCATTATTGTAACATCAGGAGTCATCGCATCATCAGATATACCTGAAAGCTAGTAAAGAACAAACCACGGCACATATTAACTAAAAGTTAAGATAAAACAAGCATCTTTTGAGAATTATATAACAAAACATCTGATCGGTGAATTTGAAACAAGAGTAATTTCTGAAAATTTTAAATAAAATAATTTTAATTCATGGATCGCTAAAAGTTATTATGTAAACAGCAAAAATACTTATGGTGCCTGAGCAATTATTTAGATTTTTTTTCATTTAAACTAGAAAAATACCTGAAAATTTTAAAATTAGTTTTAATTTTTGATAGGTTCTTGATACATGATACGTCGTTTTATGGGTAATATAAGGGGCCGTAAAATGGTCATTCTGAATAATTGTAAATTAAGAGTTATTAGACATCTATTAGACAATGGAGCCGATCCAAATGCAAGAGATAAATTTATGGAAAAAACAGCCTTACATACCTATGCTGGGAGAGGGAATGTGTACATTTGTCAACTACTAATTGCTAAGGGTGCCACTATAGACTCCTTTGATTTATACAATAAAACTTCGTTATGGTACGCTGTGAGAAGTAATCAATTAGACGTCACTAGATATCTATTAGAGAATGGAGCCAACCCAAATACAAAGTGTAAATATGAGCAAGAAATAGTCTTACATGTTGCTGCTAGGAAAGGGAATTTGTGCATTTGTCGACTACTAGTTGTCAACAATGCCAATATAGATGCCTTTAATTCACACAGTAGAACTCCGTTATGGTACGCTGTGAAAAGTAATCAATCAGACGTCGCTAGATATCTATTAGAGAATGGAGCCAACCCAAATACAAAGGATAAACATGAACAAGAAACAGTCTTACATGTAGCTGCTAGGAATGGCAATTTAGAAATTTGTCAACTACTAGTTTCTAAGGGAGCCGATATAAATAGTTTGACTTCAAATAACGAGACAGCTTTGATGATATCTATAAAGAAAATCCTTTTATGTGGAAATTATCGTCAATGTAATTTAGTCACAGAAATTACGTCACAATGTGATTTAGTAGAATACCTTTTGAAATGTAAAGCAGTTTATAAATCCAAATTAAAAAAAGATGTCAAAGATAAATATATTGAAATATTCATGCAAGTAGTAGCTTCTAAACAAACAATTTTTCAAAAATTCGCTCCAACTAAATGGTATCCGACAATACATAAACTTGCCTTTAACAGCTCATTTAAATCAACTTGTCGGGATGCAATTTGGAAAAATATAGGTAATGCTGAATTAAGTACCATTATTAATGGGCTAAATATACCAGAATGTTTGAGAGAGTACCTAATTTACACGGAGGAATTGAGATATTTTTCCCGAGACCTAAGTGAGCATAATTTACATGTTTTTACGTAGTTAAAGGAGCCAAAAAATTCTTAAAAATTTCACCTAGATTTATATCTTAGTCTGTAAAGAGTGATTAAATTTTTATATTATTTAAACTAAGCATTAATAAAGTTTTACGATTAAAATAATTTATCCTTCAGGCACGCTGTTCCACTTCCGTTTATAACAGAGGAAGTAAAATACCTGGGAAGCCACCCCAGGTATTTTTGACATGGGAAGCCACCCCAGGTATTTTTGACCTGGAAAACCACCATAAATCACTATCAGTCAATAAAATGAAGTTGTCATGAATAAGCAAAGCCAAACTCAAAATGAGCAAGAACTACGGTAGCCTACCACAAAGACAAATTAGGCTAAGCTGTTTTTGCATCTAAAGCCCTAAACATAATTTGTACTTGAATTGTATCAAATTAACGACACTTATTGTTTACTAAGGTTCGTGCGTCGGCGCTGCAGTTTTTACTTTACTAAACAAGATAAATTTTAAATTGTTTCTCTTTTACAATTTTAGTAGATCCAAAACTGCTAACTTTCAAGAATAGATTTTGGGTTATATGTAATAACCCGGGTTGTTTATAGTCCGAGTTGAAAATATATACTATCTTTATATGGAGTAATAATTGTGTGTTTCAGTTCTCGAAAACGGCTCAATATTTTTTCGAGAAAATTGGTATCTTGGGATATTCTCGCATAAAACAACGATCTAGATAGGTCAGAATTCTAGGAAAATTCGTTAAGAGTCTTAATTTTGAAAAAAACTGTAATGATCAAATATCTTTAAATAGACTGCAGTATGAAAAGACATTAAATTGTCTAAAGAACAAAAAACTGGTAATTGCAAAAATATTTGTATATATTTCAACAAGGGAATACAATAATTCAAAAACCTTAAAATAGGAAACCAAAAGTTTTTACAAATGGCCATTTAGTAAAATTGCAGTGACGTCAATGACAGTTGTCGCACTTAAGTGGAAAAATTGAAGATTTTCATGTATGGAGAAGTTTATATGAACTTGCTTAAAGAGAAAAAAACTAGCCATTAAAAAATATTTGCATATAGGCTATTTAGACAAGGGATTGCAATAATTCAAAAACCTTAAAAAAGCCAACCAAAAGTTTTTACAAATGAAGTCATGTAGTAAAATTGCAATGACGTCAATGACAATTGTCACACTTATGTGGAAAAATTGAAGATTTTCATGTATGGAGAAGTTTATATGAACTTGCTAAAAGAGAAAAAAACAAGTCATTGAAAAAATATTTGCATATAGGCTATTTTGACAAGGGAATACAACAATTCAAAAACCTTAAAAAAGCAAACTAAAAGTTTTTACAAATGAAGTCATATAGTAAAATTGCAATGACGTCAATGACAATTGTCACACTTATGTGGAAAAATTGAAGATTTTCATGTATGGAGAAGTTTATATGAACTTGCTTAAAGAGAAAAAACTAGTCATTGAAAAAATATTTGCATATAGGCTATTTTGACAAGGGATTACAACAATTCAAGAGCCATAAAAAACAAAAGGTTTGAAGCTTATTAGAAATCGTAGTTAGAAATTGGACTTGCGGTAATAATCAAATATCTTTGAATAGCCTCAGTACGAAAAGACACTAAATTGTGTAAAGAGGAAAAAACTGGTAATTGCAAAAATATTTGTAAATATTCTAACAAGGGATTACAACAATTCAAAAACCTTAAAAAGAAAACCAAAAGTTTGAAGCTTAGTAGAAATAAAAACGATCTAGATAGGTCAGAAGTTTCAAGGGATCACGTCTACGTACTTTTGTAATAAAAAAAAAGTTTAAAATAAAATCAACATTTTTACGAAGAACTTTTACCATTATAAGAAGCTTTTAGACATAGTTATTTAAAATGCAGTAATTTTTGGGGCTTTTTCTACAAAAAATCTGATTTGTCAACTGAAACAAGAATAATTCCTTAAAATTTTAAATAAAATAATTTTATTTAACTGCAAACTGCAAAAATATTTACGGTGTCTTAGCAATAATAAATTGTAAAATCCAGTTTATCAATGCTCTGAATAATTTATACATCAAGAAACGGTAATTTATTTTTGATTTCTAAGGTAAACTGTAGATTTCGGTCATATGTATTAAGGTGATCTAGAAAACCCCAAAGTTCATTTTCCCCATAATTCCAGAGCGATATCACATTATCCATGTAACGCACCCAATAGATATGTTTTAAAAAATATGAATTTAAGGCCCAACTTTCATGGTGCTCTACATAAATATTCGCTAATAACCCGGATAGAGGTGCACCCATGGGGAAGGCTTTTATTTGTTGATAAAAATAATTTGGTGACTTAAATAAGGATTTGGGGGAATATTCACTTAATACCTTATGTACAAATTTAATTAAAAATGATTTAACTAATTATATTAAAAAACCAGTAAACAATTCATTCCACTCAACCTGTTATGGATAGACCTTCTAGGCTGGCTGCCAAAAAGGCAAGATTAGCTTTAAGAACTTGTTTGTAAATGGTTTTTTATTCAATTTGAATGAATTGTCTTTTTCACTTAACTTTGATGTACCAGTCCTGGTTGAACTTCCTTGAAGTAATGATGCTAGGGCTGTTTTGAAAATATTTTAGTCGTAAAGATTGTATTTTAATGTGAGCTCTTTTATGTTCATTTTTTCTACGTTTGTTTGCTGAGGACGGCCCTTGGATATAGGGTCGAAATATTTACATTAAAGAAAGATCTTCAGTCCATAGTAACTGGAGTGTTATAAGGATCCATTAAATAGATGATGCTTACAGTAATCCGGGTTGCAGCGGTAGCTAGCAACCTAGTAAGAGACGATCACGTCCAATGTTAAGAAATATAAAAACCCCTAACTCCTAAAAACAGATTCAGATCAAAACAAAAAGTACACCATTAGAACTGCCTTGTCCGAAACCCCTATAAAGGAAACTTACCGCCCTGCGGCTTGAATAACAAAGAAAATATATTGGCTTGATAATCAAGAAAATTGACTTTAACCACGTTATTCTCCACAAACGGGATATTTTTCCTTTCTTTCTTTTCCACAGATAGCTTGGCACTGGAACATCGTAGAGAGTTGTTCAATGACTCATTTTGAAGGAAATTTCTAGATCTAGCGCTATTTGTACTTGATTTTTTTTTAAAATAATTTTTTTTACGAAAAACTTAATTTTTTATATACACTATTAATCAATGACGTCATAGTCTTTGGATGTAGTTAGTACATAAAGTCTGGATTATCGAATTAAAGCTGAAACTAAGTAACGAACAATTATGCCTCCATATATTCACAGTGATGTATAAAATTTCCCATTGCATCTGTAAACTGTTCCACAGTTGCCGGTTCATACCTTGGAAGGTTTTCACTAAACATGCAACATTTCTTTTGGATATTACTATGAGGTTTTGCAAAAGCATCTCTAGCTGACTTTTCAACAAAATCCATTCTTTCAGAGATAATTTTAATCTTTAATTTTGAATATTTTTCGTTAGCCCGGTAAAACATTCGTAAATTTTTTCTAAATTTACTAAGATCAGCCAGCATTGTTGCCATGTTTTTGGACTTCTGAATATAATTTTTAATTTTGCCCTTATGCGTTCTTTACAGCTTGTGTAAACTGCAAAATATCCATGGTATCCAAGCAATAGTTTGAATATTTCAATTCAAGCTAGAAAAATACCTTAAAATGTTAAAATTAGTTTTATTTTGGTTAGTTTAATAAAGATCGAACTCTTCCCTATACTAACTTGCATAGGCAACTTCACTATAGTTAAGATTACAGTATTTATATTATACATCATTATAAATTATAAAAGGTTCAAATGTTCGAAGATTATAGAGTTAAAAATTTTCCCACACCGGGAATCGAACCCGGGCCTTAGTTACCTACTATGTCTTGTCAAATTAGCTAATTAATTTCATCTAATTTTGTTTAAAAGTAATTCCCACACCGTGATTCGAACCCAAGACAATTAATTGAAAGTCAATCCGGGTTGCAACGGTAGCTAGCAACCTAGTAAGAGACGATCACGTCCAATGTTAAGAAATATAAAAACCCATAGTTCCTAAAAAAGGAGTCAGATCAAATTCAAAAGTACACCATTAGAACCGCCTTGCCCGAAACCTCTGTATAGGAAACTTTCAGTCCCTTGGCTTTAACAGCAAGGGAAATATATTGGCTTGAAAATCAAGAAAAGTGGCAGCCATTGCAACATTCTGCCTAAACGGGATATTTTTTTTTCTTTCTTTTCCAGAGATAGCTTGGCACTGCAACAGCGTAGAGAGTTGTTCAATAGCTCATTTTAAAGGAAATTAATTGGGTTACAAATCTATAGTAAATAAAATAAATTATTTCTAAAAGAGAATAAATTTTTCCACCAAAAACTGCATTTTGATGTCTTTCCACACTGCAGTCTTTCAAATATCCGGGTTGCAGCGGTAGCTAGCAACCTAGTAAGAGACGATCACGTCCAATGTTAAGAAATATAAAAACCCATAGTTCCTAACAGAGGAGTCAGATCAAAACAAAAAGTACACCATTAGAACCGCCTTGTCCGAAATCCCTTTATTTGGAAACTTTCTGTCCCTTGGCTTGAACAGCAAGAGAAATATATTGGCTTGAAAATCAAGAATAGTGGCAGCTACTACAACATTCTGCCTAAACGGGATATTTTTTTTTCTTTTTTTCTTTTTTTCTTTTCCACAGATAGCTTGGCACTGGAACATCGTAGAGGGTTGTTCAATAGCTCATTTTAAAGGAAATTAATTGGGTTAAAAATCTATAGTAACTAAAATAAATTATTTCTAAAAGAGAATAAATTTTTCCACCAAAAACTGCATTTTTGATGTCTTTTCACACTGCAGTCTTTCAAACATAATCGTATACCAGCGGTAAGATTTGAACCCACGCCTCCGAAGAGACTGGTGGCTAACACCAGTGTCTTGGACCACTCGGTCAGGCTGCCTCTTATAATTTGGGTTGTAGCAGTAGCTAGCAACCTAGTAAGAGACGATCAGTCCCATACTAAGAAATATAAAAACCCAAAACTCCTAAGAATAGAGTAAGATCAAAACAAAAGTACATCATTAGAACTACCTTGTCTGAAACCCTACTAGATAAATAATGAATGTCGTCATAGCTTTATATTAGAGCTATGACGTGAATAGAAAATTATAATAAAGATCCAACTCTTGCCTATACTAACTGGTATGGGTCGCTTAACTATAGTGTAGTTATTATAATAAAGAACGACCTCTTACCTATACTAAATTTTATACGCAACTTAATTATAGAATAGGTTAGTAATTCAACAGATAGCATGGGACTGCAACATTGTAGAGAGTTACAGTAAAGAACGATCTCTCTCCCATACTAACTGATATATGGTGGTTCCAGGTGTTTATAATAAAGAACGACCTCTTGGCTATACTAAATTAGGTATGGCGTTGTAAGAGAATTTTACATAAAGGATCGATAACGTTTATGATAATTTACAGTAAAGAACGATCGCTCATGCATAGTAACTGTTATATGGTGGCTCCAGGGGTAGTTACTTGTGGTTCGTCTCTTACTATTTCAAAGAAGAAAAAGCCGTAGGTTTTTTCCTGTTTGTAATGATATAGCATAAATCGAATTCCAAGTTGTAACTGACGTTATCCTGGTTGTTATAGTAAAGAACGAACTCTTGCCCTTAGTTACCTGCTATGTCTTGTCAAATTAGCTAATTAATTTCATCTAATTTTGTTTAAAAATAATTCCCACACCGGGATGCAAACCCAAGACAATTAATTGAAAGCCAACTACTTTACAATAAGGACCGATGTCTATCTCATAGTAACTGATGCAACAGGGAAATCCGGGTTGCAGCGGTAGCTAGCAACCTAGTAAGAGACGATCACCACCAATGTTAAGAAATATAAAACCCCCCAACTCCTAAAAAAGAGTCAGATCTAAACAAAAAGCACACAATTAGAACCGCCTTGTCTGAATCCTCTATAAAGGAAACTTACCACCCTTTGGCTTGAATAACAAAGAAAATATATTGGCTTGAAAATCAAGAAAATAGACTTTTACCACGTTATTCTCCACAAACGCGATATTTTTTTCTTTCCGCTTTTTTTCCTGCTCAGCTAGCTGGGCACTGGAAAATCATAGAGAGTTGTATAATAGCTCATTTTAAAGGCAATTGCAACATCTAGTCACTTTTGTAATTAAAAATAAAATACTTTTTAAAGTAGAATCAATTTTGTCCAAATTTACAGTAAAGAACGACCTTTTAGTCCATTGTAATCAAATTTTTAGTTATATATAGAGAGCTATAAAATGAGAATGATTGAATATTTTTCTATTGGGATTCCAGTCTCATGTGCTGGAATAGCAATCACGTGGGCGATTCAGAAATATACAGAATCCTATCCAGGTTGTAGCGGCAGCTAGCAACCTAGTAAAGGACGATCACATCCAATGTTAAGAAATAGAAAAACCCATAACTCCTCAAAAAAAGAGTCAGATCAAAACAAAAAGTACACCATTAGAACCGCCTTGTCTGAAACCCCTAAATAGAAAACTTTCTGACCCTTGGCTGGAACAGCAAGGGAAATATAATGGCGTGAAAATCAAGAAAAGTGGCAGCTACTACAACATTCTGCCTAAGCGGCATATTTTTTCTTTCTTTTCCAAAGATAGCATGGCATCTGGGTTGCAACGGTAGCTAGCAACCTAGTAAGAGACGATCACGTCCAATGTTAAGAAATATAAAAACCCCTAACTCCTAAGAAAAGAGTCAGATCAAAACAAAAATTAAACCATTAGAACCGCCTTGTCCAAAACCCCTATAAAGGAAACTTACCGCTCTTTGGCTTGAATAACAAAGAAAATATATTGGCTTGAAAATCAAGAAAATTGACTTTAACCACGTTATTCTCCACAAACGAGATATTTTTTTCTTTCCGCTTTTTTTTTCTCCTCAACTAACTGGGCTCTGGAAAATCATAGAGAGCTGTATAACAGCTCATTTTAAAGGAAAAATTCTAGTCACTTTTGTAATTAAAAATCCGGGTTGCAGCGGTAGCTAGCAACCTAGTAAGAGACGATCACCTCCAATGTCAAGAAATATAAAACCCACCTACTCCTAAAAAAAGAGTCTGATCAAAACAAAAAGTACACCATTAGAACCGCCTTGTCCGAATCCTCTATAAAGGAAACTTACCTCCCTTTGGCTTGAATAACAAAGAAAATATATTGGCTTGAAAATCAAGAAAATTGACTTTTACCACGTTATTCTCCACAAACGGGATATTTTTTCTTTCCGCTTTTTCTTTCTGCTCAGCTAGCTGGGCACTGGAAAATCATAGAGAGCTGTATAATAGCTCATTTTAAAGGAAATTGCAACATCTAGTCACTTTTGTATTTAAAAATAAAATACTTTTTAAAGTAGAATCAATTTTGTCAAAAAAATTGCATTTTTGATGTATTTTCATACTGCAGTCTTTTCAAAGATATTTGAATTTTGAAGCAATAAAACAGTCCATGTAATGAACTCTATAGTAATAATAGCTACTTGTCTCAATAGTAACCGAAACTCCTGGAACCAAAATTTTCTTTTTTGGCTTAATCGCTAAAATTATTATGTAAACTGCAAAAATATTTATGATGCCTAATCAGTAATAGTAATTTTTTAATTTAAACAACAAAAATACATGAAAATTCTAAAATTAGTTTTGCTTTTTGTCTCCTGGAAGAAATTTTTTTTTCATCTCAGTTCAAATTTATTATTGTATCCTGTAACCCGTAAAGTACATATCTCCATATTATTGTCTCATAATTGCAATTATTTTAGTTTTCAGTCCAGAATCACTAAACTTATTATTTAAACTGCAAAAATATTTATGGTGTCTAACCAATAATACTAATTTTGTAATTCAAACAAGATAAATACCTGAAAATTTTAAAATTAGTTTTGTTTTATGCTAGGTTTTAGATACTCGACACGGGATTTTGTGTGCTTAATAATTTTAAATCTTGAAAAAGTATGGTCTCACGCGAGTGGAAAAAAAGAAAGAATAACCAAAAACAATATCAAAATAGAACAATCCAAATTTCTACTAATAGAAAACTTTACTACACAAAATTATAATAAAGAACGAACTCTTCCCTATACTAACTTGCATACGCAACTTCACTATACTTAAGATTACAGTATTTATATTATACATCATTATAAATTATAAAAGGTTCAAATGTTCGAAGATTATAGAGTTAAAAATTTTCCCACACCGGGAATCGAACCCGAGCCTGTTAAGTGATTATAGTAAAGAACGAACTCTTGCCCTTAGTTACCTATGTCTTGTCAAATTAGCTAATTAATTTCACCTGATTTTGTTTTTAAAATAATTCCCACACCGGGATTCGAACCCAAGCCAATTGGTTGAAAGCCAACTATCCTAAACCACTAGACCATATGAGATATGTGTAAAAAGCTAATTAATTGTTTTATGATATTATAATAAAGAACGACCTCTTGCCTATACTAAATTTTATACGCCACTTAATTATAGTATAGGTTAGTACTTCAACAGATAGCATGGCACTGGAACATCGTAGAGAGTTGTTCAATGGCTCATTTTAAAGGAAATTAATGGGGTTAAAAACCTTTTGTAATTAAAACAAATTATTTTTATTGCATTAAGAAATTTTAATTATGTTCCTTAAGAAATCATCATAAGTAAAAATTTCCCAAACAGAAATTGAACTCAAGCCTACTGGGTGAGAGCTATCCCAACCTCTAGTTTACATAAAGGCTCGATCATCGAATTTAAGCTGAAACTAAGTAAAGGACAATTATGCCTCCATATATTCACAGTGATGTATAAGATTTCCCATTATATCTGTAATATAATAAAGAACGACCTCTTGCCTATACTAAATTATATAGTTATTTACAGTAAAGAACGATCTCTCGCCCATAGTAACTGATATACGGTGGTTCCATGGGTATTTTCCGGGTTTCATAGTAAAGAAAGAACTATAGCCTATAGTAGTTGAACTACAAAGCAAACCATTAGACTAATATGAAGGATGGGTCTAGTTAATTATTGATGGGAATTATGGAAGTTTAATCGGTATCGGCTGTAGAGATGGCAGAAACCTAGTAAAGAATAAATCATGGCACATTTTAGATTTAGTTAGCTGCCTGATTCTTTGAAGTTCGTCTCTTACCATTCCAAATAAGAAAAAGCCATAGGCTTTTTCCTGTTTGTAATCATAGTTGCAGCGGTGTACACCATTAGATCCAGATTGCAGCGGTAGCTAGCAACCTAGTAAGAGACAATAACGTCCAATGTTAAAAAATATAATAACCCGTAACTCCTAAAAGTAGAGTCAGATCAAATCCGGGTTGTAGCGGTAGCTAGCAACCTAGTAAGAGACGATCACCTCCAATGTTAAGATATATAAAACCCCCCATCTCCTAAAAAAAGAGTCAGATCAAAACAAAAAGTACACCATTAGAACCACCTTGTCCTGAATTATAGTAAAGATCGAACTCTTCCCTATACTAACTTGCATACGCAACTTCACTATAGTTAAGATTACAGTATTTATATTATGCATCATTATAAATTATAAAAGGTTCAAATGTTTGAAGATTTTAGAGTTAAAAATTTTCCCACCCGGGAATCGAACCCGAGCCTGTTAAGTGAAAGTTAACTATCCTAGCCACTAGACCATATTGAAATATAAAGAAGTATGATTTAAGAGCCATATGCGTATTATTATTTCACCATACCAATTATAATAAGGCCAAAACAAAATCTTCGACTTGCAACCTTACTTTTGACACATTAGTTAAATCTTCATCAGGCTTAAAAAATGTTTTGCTAGTTTTACATGAAAGAACAAACCTTAGTCTATATCCGGGTTGCAGCGGTAGCTAGCAACCTAGTAAGAGACGATCACGTCCAATGTTAAGAAATATAAAAACCCATAGTTCTTAAAAAAAGAGTCAGATCAAAAACAAAAAGTACACCATTAGAACCGCCTTGTCCGAAACCCCTGCATAGTAAAATTTCTGTCCCTTGGCTTGAACAGCAAGGGAAATATATTGGCTTGAAAAGCAAGAAAAGTGGCAGCTACTACAACATTCTGCCTAAACGGGATATTTTTCTCTTTTTTTTTCTTTTTTTTCTTTTTTTGTATCCAGAGATAGCTTGGCACTGGAACATCGTAGAGGGTTGTTCAATAGCTCATTTTAAAGGAAATTAATTGGGTTAAAAATCTATAGTAACTAAAATAAATTATTTCTAAAAGAGAATAAATTTTTCCACCAAAAACTGCATTTTGATGTCTTTTCACACTGCAGTCTTTCAAACATAATCGTATACCAGCGGTAAGAATTGAACCCACGCCTTTGAAGAGACTGGTGGCTAACACCAGTGCCTTGGACCACTCGGCCAGGCTGCCTCTCATAAATAAATATATATGTGAATTTGGGTTGCAGCAGTAGCTAGCAACCTAGTAATAGACGATCAGTCCAATGCTAAGAAATATAAAAACCCAAAACTCCTAAAAATAGAGTCAGATCAAAAACAAAAGTACATCATTAGAAATACCTTGTCTGAAACCCTACTAGATAAATAATGAACGTCATCATAGTTTTATATTAGAGTTATGACGTGAATAGAGTGACGTCATAATTAGTATATAAGGAAAGTCAAAACTGAAAATTCTTTCATTCTTGATTAGAATAATGGTTAGATCAAAGCAGGCTATACGCAAGTTGAAGAAAGAGTACTACACAAACAACAGAGATAGTAACTTGAAAAAGAAAAAAGCAAAGGTATTCAACCGACCAGGTGTATCGAGGAGTAATAATTGAGAGAGCAAAACAAAGGTATTCAACCGACCAGGCGTATCGAGAAGTAATAATTGAGAGAGCAAAACAAAACAGCAAGATGTGTTATCACAATGATGAAGATTATAGACATGCAAAAATTGAGACAGCCAAACAAAAGATCAAGGAACGGTATGGTAATGATGAACATTACAGAGAAGCAAGAATTGAGCAGGCTAAACAAAAGATCAAGGAGCGTTATCACAATGATAAACTTTATAGAGAAGCAACAATTGAGCAGGCTAGACAAAAGAGCAGGGAACGTTATCACAATGATACAGTAAAGAACGATCTCTCATCCATAGTAATCATTACGCCGTGACGTCATAATTACTATATAAGAAACGTCAAAACTGTAAATGGTCTCATTCATGAATACATAATGGCTAGATCAAAGCAAGCTACACGCAAGTTAAAAAAACAGTACTACAAAAAAAAACAGGGATAGTATCTCGAAAATAAAAAATTAAAGTTATTCACACGACCGGGCGTATCGAGAAGTAATAATTGAGATTGCAAAACAAAACAGCAAGATGTGTTACCACAATGATGAAGATTATAGATATGCGAAAATTGAGACAGCCAAACAAAAGTTCAAGGAGCATTATCACAATGATGAAGTTTATAGACCTGCGAAAATTAAGACAGCCAAACAAAACATCAAGGGGCGTTATCAAAATGATAAACTTTATAGAGATGCAGCAATTGAGCAGGCTAGACAAAAGATCAAGGAGCGTTATCACAATGATGAAGATTACATAAAGGACTGATATTGTTCATTATTGTTAAGAACGAATTCTAGGCCATAGTGACTAATTTGGTTTGAAAATTACATTAAAAGACGATCATTGGAATATTACATAAAGGACGAACATAGCTCATCATAAATGGTGTTTGTCAATTATACGGGTTGCAGCGGTAGCTATTACTACTTGATTGTTTGAGGTTCCTCTCTTACTATTTCAAAGAAGAAAAAGCCGTAGGCTTTTTCATGTTTGTAATCAGTTTGTTATCCGGGTTGCAGCGGAAGCTAGCAACAACGACCGATATAGTTCATCACAAATAGTATTTGTCAATTAGGTTTTTTATGTGATCCCGGTTGCAGTGGTAGTCCGGGTTGCAGCGGTAGCTAGCAACCTAGTAAGAGACGATCACGTCCAATGTTAAGAAATATAAAAACCCATAGCTCCTAAAGCAGGAGTCAGATCAAAACAAAAAGTACACCATTAGAACCGCCTTGTCCGAAACCCCTGTATAGGAAACTTTCTGTCCCTTGGCTTGAACAGCAAGGGAAATATATTGGCTTGAAAATCGAGAAAATTGACTTTAACCACGTTATTCTCCCCAAACGAGATATTTTTTTCTTTTTTTTTTCTTTTTTGTATCCAGAGATAGCTTGGCACTGGAACATCGTAGAGGGTTGTTCAATAGCTCATTTTAAAGGAAATTAATTGGGTTAAAAATCTATAGTAACTAAAATAAATTATTTCTAAAAGAGAATAAATTTTTCCAATAAAAACTGTATTTTTAATGCAGTGACGTCATAATTACTATATAAGAAACGTCAAAACTGTAAATGGTCTCATTCATGAATACATAATGGTTAGATCAAAGCAAGCTACACACAAGTTAAAAAATCAGTACTAAAAAATCAAGAAAAGTGGCAGCTACTACAACATTCTGCCTAAACGGGGTATTTTTTTCTCTTTATACAATAAAGAACGACACCTTGCCCATGTTAACTAAAACATAAATAGGGATTATGTAATTTCCAATAGTATCATGGCTGTAGAGATGGCTGAAACCTAGTCCGGGTTGCAGCGGTAGCTAGCAACCTAGTAAGAGATTACAATAAAAAACGACCGCTGCTAGCTACCGCTGAGCAACCTAGTAAGAGACGATCACGTCCAATGTTAAGAAATATAAAAACCCATAGCTCCTAAAGCAGGAGTCAGATCAAAACAAAAAGTACACCATTAGAACCGCCTTGTCCGAAACCCCTGTATAGGAAACTTTCTGTCCCTTGGCTTGAACAGCAAGGGAAATATATTGGCTTGAAAATCGAGAAAATTGACTTTAACCACGTTATTCTCCCCAAACGAGATATTTTTTTCTTTTTTTTTCTTTTTTGTATCCAGAGATAGCTTGGCACTGGAACATCGTAGAGGGTTGTTCAATAGCTCATTTTAAAGGAAATTAATTGGGTTAAAAATCTATAGTAACTAAAATAAATTACATTAAAGAACGAACTTTAGTCCATAGTCCGGGTTGCATTTACAGTAAAGAACGATCTCTCATCCATAGTAACTGATAAATGGTGGTTCCAGGGGTAGTTGCTTGAGGTTCGTCTCTTACTATTTCAAAGAATTATAATAAAGAACGAGCTCTTGCCTAAACTAAATTTTATAGGCCACTTAACTATATCCGGGTTTCAGTGTTAGCTAGCCACCTAGTAAGAGACGATCACGTCCAATTTTAAGAAATATAAAACCCATAACTCCTAAAACAGAGTTAGATCAAAACAAAAAGTACACCATTAGAATCGCCTTGTCCGAAACCCCTATATAGGAAACTTTCTGTCCCTTGCTATGAACAGCAACGGAAATATATTGGCTTGAAAATCAAGAAAAGTGGCAGCTACTACAGCATTCTGCCTAAACGGCATCTAGAGACGCTCCTGCTAGAGACGCCTAAACCTGCTAGAGACGATCACCTCCAATGTTAAGAAATATAAAACCCCCCAACTCCTAAAAAAAGAGTCAGATCAAAACAAAAAGTACACCATTAGAACTGCCTTGTCCGAATCCTCTATAAAGCAAACTTACCGCCCTTTGGCTTGAATAACAAAGAAAATATATTGGCTTGAAAATCAAGAAAATTGACTTTTACCACGTTATTCTCCACAAACAGGATATTTTTTTCTTTCCGCTTGATTTTTCTCCTCAGCTAGCTGGGCACTGGAAAATCATAGAAAGCTGTATAATAGCTCATTTTAAAGGAAATTGCAACATCTAGTCACTTTTGTATTTAAAAATAAAATACTTTTTAAAGTAGAATCAATTTTGTCAAAAAAATTGCATTTTTGATGTATTTTCATACTGCAGTCTTTTCAAAGATATTTGAATTTTGAAGCAATAAAACAGTTCATGGTAATGAACTCTATAGTAATAATAGCTACTTGTCTCAATAGTAACCGAAACTCCTGGAACCAAAATTTTCTTTTTTGGCTTAATCGCTAAAATTATTTTGTAAACTGCAAAAATATTTAGGAAGCCTAATCAGTAATAGTAATTTTTTAATTTAAACAACAAAAATACATGAAAATTCTAAAATTAGTTTTGCTTTTTGTCTCCTGGAAGAAAAATTTTTGTCATCTCAGTTCAAATTTATTATTGTATCCTGGAACCAAACTTTTTTTGGTTTGTAACCCGTAAAGTACATATCTCCATATTATTGTCACATAATTGCAATTATTTTAGTTTTCAGTCCAGAATCGCTAAACTTATTATGTAAAATGCAAAAATATTTATGGTGTCTAACCAATAATACTAATTTTGTAATTCAAACAAGAGAAATACCTGAAAATTTTTAAATTAGTTTTGTTTTATGCTAGGTTTTAGATACTCGACACGGGATTTTGTGTACTTAATAATTTTAAACATTGAAAAAATATGGTCTCACGCGAGTGGAAAAAAGAAAGAATAACCAAAAAAAATATCAAAATAGAGCAATCCAAATTTCTATTAATAGAAAACTTTACTACACAAAAAATAAAGCTAACATCCTGAAATATCAGAAAAGTTTATTTAAAAGAGATAAAAATGCCACCGAACGCAATAAAGCTCGAGAACGCGTAAGGATTGCTACTAAGATATCTTGTGATCCAGGATTTAAGAAAATGAAATATGATATAATAAAGATCGAACTCTTCCCTATACTAACTTGCATAGACAACTTCACTATAGTGAAGATTACAGAATTTATATTATACATCATTATAAATTATAAAAGGTTCGAATGTTCGAAGATTATAGAGTTAAAAATTTTCCCACACCGGGAATTGAACCCGGTCCTCCTAAGTGAAAGTTAACTATCCTAGCCACTAGACCATATGGGACCATAAAGAAGTATGATTTAAGAACCATATGCATATTATTATTTCACCATACCAATTATAATAAGGCCATCCGGGTTGCAGCGGTAGCTAGCAACCTAGTAAGAGACGATCACGTCCAATGTTAAGAAATATAAAAACCCATAGTTCTTAAAAAAAGAGTCAGATCAAAACAAAAAGTACACCATTAGAACCGCCTTGTCCGAAACCCCTGTATAAGAAACTTTCTGTCCCTTGGCTTGAACAGCAAGGGAAATATATTGGCATGAAAATCAAGAAAATTGACTTTAACCACGTTATTCTCCCCAAACGGGATATTTTTTTCTTTTTTCCTTTTTTTCTTTTCTTTTCCACAGATAGCTTGGCACTGGAACATCGTAGAGGGTTGTTCAATAGCTCATTTTAAAGGAAATTAATTGGGTTAAAAATCTATATTAACTAAAATAAATTATTTCTAACAGAGAATAAATTTTTCCACCAAAAACTAAATTTTTGATGTCTTTTCACACTGCAGTCTTTCAAACATAATCGTATACCAGCGGTAAGATTTGAACCCACTCCTCCGAAGAGACTGGTGGCTAACACCAGTGTCTTGGACCACTCGGCCAGGCTGCCTCTCATAAATAAATATATATGTGAATTTGGGTTGCAGCAGTAGCTAGCAACCTAGTAAGAGACGATCAGTCCCATGCTAAGAAATATAACAAAACTCCTAAAAATAGAGTAAGATCAAAACAAAAGTACATCATTAGAACTACCTTGTCTGAAACCCTACTAGATAAATAATGAATGTCGTAGCTTTATATTAGAGCTATGAAGTGAATAGAAAAACACGAAATTATATTGTTGTTTCTGATGACGTCATGAAATAATATATAATAAAGAACAACTTCTTGCCTATACTAAATTTTATACGCCACTTACTTATAGTATAGGTTAGTAATTCCAAAGATAGCTTGGCATTGGAACATTGTAGAGAGTTTTTCAATATCTCATTTTAAAGAAAAATTAATGGGTTTAAGAACTATTTGTAATTACAGTCCATGTTAACTGAAATATAAATAGGGATTATGTAATTTTCATCGGTATCTTGGCTGTAGAGATGTCTGAAACCTAGTAAAGAACGATCCACGGCACATATTAGATCCGGGTTGCAGCGGTAGCTAGCAACCTAGTAAGAGACGATCACGTCCAATGTTAAGAAATATCCGGGTTGCAGCGGTAGCTAGCAACCTAGTAAGAGACGATCACGTCCAATGTTAAGAAATATAAAAACCCATAGTTCCTAAAAAGGAGTCAGATCAAAACAAAAAGTACACCATTAGAACCGCCTTGTCCGAAAACCCTGTATAGTAAACTTTCTGTCCCTTGGCTTGAACAGCAAGGGAAATATATTGGCTTGAAAATCAAGAAAAGTTTATAATAAAGAACGACCTCTTGCCTATACTAACTTGCATAGGCAACTTCACTATATTTAATATTACAGTATTTATATTATACATCATTATAAATTATAAAAGGTTCAAATGTTAGAAGATTATAGGGTTAAAAATTTTCCCACACCGGGAATCGAACCCGGGCCTGTTAAGTGAAAGTTAACTATCCTAGCCACTAGACCATATGGGACCATAAAGAAAGTATGATTTAAGAGCCATGTGCATATTATTATTTCACCATACCAATTATAATAAGGCCAAAACAAAATCGTCGACCTTGCAACCTTACTTTTGACACATTAGTTAAATCTTCATCAGACTTAAAAAATGTTTTGCTAGTTTTACATGAAAGAACGAACCTTAGCCAATAGTAGCAGAAATAAGAATATCTAGATTGCAGCGGTAGCTAGCAACCTATTACATAATCTGGGTTTAAGTGGTAGCTAGCAACCTAGTAAGAAACGCAAAATTAAAAGTTGATCATCAGAAGAACAGACAATTGCTTATATTGGACTTAGTTAGCTGCCTGATTCTTTGAGGTTCGTCTCTTATCCGGGTTGAAGCGGTAGCTAGCAATCCGGATTGCAGCGGTAGCTAGCAACCTAGTAAGAGACGATCACGTCCAATGTTAAGAAATATAAAAACCCATAGTTCCTAACAAAGGAGTCAGATCAAAACAAAAAGTACACCATTGGAACCGCCTTGTCCGAAACCCCTGTATAGGAAACTTTCTGTCCCTTGGCATGAACAGCAAGGGAAATATATTGGCTTGAAAATCAAGAAAATTGACTTTAACCACGTTATTCTCCCCAAACGGGATATTTTTTTCTTTTTTCTTTTTTTTTTCTTTTCCACAGATAGCTTGGCACTGGAACATCGTAGAGGGTTGTTCAATAGCTCATTTTAAAGGAAATTAATTGGGTTAAAAATCTATAGTAACTAAAATAAATTATTTTTAAAATATAATAAAGATCGAACTCTTCCCTATACTAACTTGCATAGGCAACTTAACTATAGTGAAGATTACAGTATTTATATTATACATCATTTTAAATTATAAAAGGTTCAAATGTTCGAAGATTATCCGGGTTGCAGCGGTAGCTAGCAACCTAGTAAGAGACGATCACGTCCTATGTTAATAAATATAAAAACCCATAGTTCCTAACAGAGGAGTCAGATCAAAACAAAAAGTACACCATTAGAACCGCCTTGTCCAAAATCCCTGTATAGGAAACTTTCTGTCCCTTGGCTTGAACAGCAAGGAAAATATATTGGCTTGAAAATCAAGAAAAGTGGCAGCTACTACAACATTTTGCCTAAACGATATATTTTTTTCTTTTTTTTTCTTTTTTTTCTTTTCCACAGATAGCTTGGCACTGGAACATCGTAGAGAGTTGTTCAATAGCTCATTCTAAAGGAAATTAATTGGGTTAAAAATCTATAGTAACTAAAATAAATTATTTCTAAAAGAGAATAAATTTTTCCACCAAAAACTGCCTTTTTGATGTCTTTTCACACTGCAGTCTTTCAAACATAATCGTATACCAGCAGTAAGATTTGAACCCACGCCTCCGAAGAGACTGGTGGCGGACACCAGTGTCTTGGACCACAGGCTGCCTCTTATAATTTGGGTTGCAGCAGTAGCTAGTAACCTAGTAAGAGACGATCAGTCCCATGCTAAGAAATATAAAAACCCAAAACTCCTAAATATAGAGTAAGATCAAAACAAAAGTACATCATTAGAACTACCTTGTCTGAAACCCTACTAGATAAATAATGAATGTCGTCATAGCTTTATATTAGAGCTATGACGTGAATAGAAAAACACGGAATTATGTTGTGGTTTCTGAAGATGTCATGAAATAATATCATTGCGCCATGACGTCATCATGAAATAAAATCATTACGCCGTGACGTCATAATTACTACTTAAGAACTACAAAGATGAAAATGGTCTCATTCGTGAATTACATAATGGTTAGATCAAAGCAACCTGCACGCAAGTTAAAAAAACAGTACTACACAGACAACCGAGATAGTATCTTGAAAAGAGAAAAGCAAAGGTATTCAACCGACCAGGCGTATCGAGAAGTAAAAATTGAGAGAGCCAAACAAAAGATTAGGAGCGTTATCACAATGATAAACTTTATAGAGAAGCAACAATTGATCAGGCTAGACAAAAGAGCAAGGAACGGTATGGTAATGATAAAGATTACAGAGAAACTAGAATTGAGCAGGATAGACAAAAGATCAAGGAGTGTTATCAAAATGATGAAGATTACAGAGAAGCAATAATTGAGACAGCCAAACAAAAGAGCAAGGAACGGTATGATAACGATATAGTTACATTAAAGAACGAACTTTAGTTCAAAGTTTTAATTAAAGTTACAATAAAGAACGACCTCTTGCCTATACTAATTACAGTAGAGAACGACATGACCATGCTAACTGAAATAATCTATTTTACATTAAAAGACGATCATTAGAATAATAATTTACAGTAAAGAACGATCTCTCATACATATTAACTGATATATGGTGGTTCTAGGGGTAGTTACTTGTGGTTCGTCTCTTACTATTTCAAACAAGAAAAAGCCGTAGGCTTTTCCTGTTTGTAATGATATAGTTACACTAAAAGACGATCATTGGACGATCATAAGATTTACATTAAAAGACGATCATTGGAATAGCATACCACTGCATACATTGGACTTAGTTAGCTACTTGATTGCTTGAGGTTCGTCTCTTACTATTTCCAAGAAGAAAAAGCCGTAGGCTTTTTCCTGTTTGTAATGATATAGCATAAAACGAAACCCAAGTTGTAACTGAAGTCATTATAATAAAGAACGACTGATTGCCTATACTAAATTTTATACGCCACTTAATTATGGTATAGGTTAGTAATTCCACAGATAGCTTGGTACTGAAATATCTTAGAGAGTTGTTCAATGGCTCATTTTAAAGGAAATTAAAGGGGTTAAAAATTTTTGTAATTAAAACAAATTATCTTTAAAATAGAATCAGTTTTTTTACGAATTTTGGATGTAACCTACAACAATGACGTCATTCATCATGTTGTATACGACAATTAAGTTTTTTATCAAGGAAATAATTTGATTTTAGTAACGATCACGTCCAATGTTTAAAAATATAGTAACCCGTAACTCTTAAAAAAAGAGTCGGATCAAAACATGAAGTAAACCATTAGAATCGTCTTGTCAGAAACCCCTAATAGGAAACTTTCTATATAGGGAAATATATTGGCTTGAAAATCCAGAAAAGTTGCAGCTACTACAACATTCTGCCTAAACGACAACTTTTTTTCACAGATAGATTGGCAATGGAATATCGTAGAGATCCGGGTTGCAGTGGTAACTAGCAATCCGGATTGCAGCGGTAGCTAGCAACCTAGTAAGAAACGATCACAACATCGTAGAACATAGTTGATTCATTTTAAAGGAAATTAATTGGGTTAAAATTCTTTCGTAACTAAAATAAATTATTTCTAAAAGAGAATAAATTTTTCCACTAAAAGCTGCATTTTTGATGTCTTTTCATTCTGCAGTCTTTTCAAAGATATTTGATTTTAGTGCATTATAATAAAGAAAGACCTCTTGCCTATACTAAATTATATACGCCACTTAATTATAGTATAGGTTAGTAATTCCACAGATAGCTTGGCACTGGAACATCGTAGAAAGTTGTTCAATGGCTCATTTTAAAAGAAATTAATAGGTTTAAAAACCTTTTGTAATTAAAACAAATTATTTTTAGAATATTACATTAAAATTACATTAAAGAACGAACTGTAGTCCATAGTAACTGAAGTGTTATAGGGAATAAAACAGTTCAAGGTAACAAACTGTAAGTAGGAGGAACCAAGCTCAATAGTAACCGAAACAAAAAAAATTGAATTTTGATACCAATAGATGCATAAAAATGGGATTTTTATGCTGATTTCAAGTAAATAAGTTTCGTCAAGTTTTATAATAAAGAACGACCTCTTGCCTATACTAAATTTTATACGCCACTTAATTATAGTATAGGTTAGTAATTCCACAGCTAGATTGGCACTGGAACATCATAGAGAGTTGTTCAATGGCTCATTTCAAAGTAAATTAATGGGGTTAAATACCTTTTGTAATTTACAATAAGGACCGAAGTCTATCTCATAGTAACTGATGCAACAGGAAAATTACATAAAGGACAGATATAGCTCATCATAAATGTTGGTTGTCAATTATTATTACAGTAAAGATCCGGTTTGCAGCGGTAGCTAGCAACCTAATAAGTGACGATCACTTCCAACGTTAAGAAATATAAAACCCATAGGTCCTTAAAAGCGGAGTAAAAAAAGTACACAATTAGAACCGCTTTGTCCAAATCCCCTGTATAGGAAACTTTCTGTCCTTTGGCTTGAATAGCAAGGGAAATATGTTGGCTTGAAAATCAAGAAAAGTGGCAGCTACTACAACATTTTGCCTAAACGGCATATTTTTTTCTTTATCAATTTTTTCTTACTTGTTTTCCACAGATAGCTTGGCACTGGAACATCGTAGAGAGTTGTTCAATGGCACATTTTAAAGGAAATTAATTAGGTTAAAAATTTTTTGTAATTATAACGGAGAATGACCTCTTGCCTATACTAAATTTTATACACCACTTAATTATAGTATAGGTTAGTAATTCCACAGATAGCTTGGCACTGGAACATCGTAGAGAGTTGTTCAATGGCTAATTTTAAAGGAATTACATAAAGGCTCGATCATCGAATTTAAGCTGAGACTAAGTAAAGGACAATTATGCCTCCATATATTCACAGTGATGTATAAGATTTCCCATTACATCTGTAAACCGTTCCACAGTTGCCGGTCCATACCTTGGAAGGTTTTCATTAAACATGCAACATTTCTTTTGGATATTACTATGAAGCTTTGCGAAAGCAATATCCATGGTATCCGAGCAATATATCGAATATTTCAATTCAAGCTAGAAAAATACCTTAAAATGTTAAAATTAGTTTTATTTTATGTTAGGTTCTAACTACCCGATGTGGGATTGACTATATAGTTTTAGACCAAAAAATTCCATTTTTTAATATATATTTTATTTTTCAGTTTAGAATCGCTAAAGTTATTATGTAAATACAATAAAGAACGCCACCTAGCCCATGTTAACTGAAACATCAAAAGGTATAATGTAATTTCCAACAGTATAATGGCTGTAGAAATGGTTCAAACCTAGTAAAGAACAAATTATTACAGTAAAGAACATTTCATGTTAAAGATTGATCAATGATGTCATAATCATAGTTTGTAGCCTGGTCGTCTCTTACTATTCCAATTAAGAAAAAGCATTAGGCTTTTTCCTGTTTGTAGTTTCACATCAAGCAAAGAAGAGATCAGATTAGACCAAGAACAGACCAGATCAGACCGATAACATCCGGGTTGCAGCGGTAGCTAGCAACCTAGTAAGAGACGATCACGTCTAATGTTAAGATATATAAAAACCCATAACTCCTAAGAAAAAGGTCAAATCAAAACAAAAAGTACACCATTAGAACCGCCATGTTTGAAACCCCTGTATAGGACACTTTCTGTCACCTGGCGTGAACAGCAAGGGAAATATTTTGGCTTGAAAATCAAGAAAATTGACTTAAACCATGTTATTCTCCACAAACGGCATATTTTTTTCTCTCTCTTTTTTTTCTTTTCCACAGATAGATTATCACTGGAACATCGTAGAGAGTTATTCAATGGCTCATTTTAAAGGAACTTACTTGGGTTAAAAATCTTTTGTAACTAAAATAAATTATTTCTAAAATAGTTACATAAAGGATCGATATAGTTCATCATAAATGGCATTTGTTAATATTCGGGTTGTAGCGGTAGCTAGCAACCTAGTAAGAGATGATCAAGCCCCAGAGTAAAAATTAAACTAACCCATAACTCCTAAAAAAGTATTTTCTTTTTCTTTTCCACAGATAGCTTGGCACTGGAACATCGTAGAGAGTTGTTCAATGGGTCATTTTAAAGGAAATTAATTGGGTTAAAAATCTTTTGTAACTATAATAAATTATTTCTAAAAGAGTTAGATAAAGGATCGATCTAGTTCTTCATAAATGGTGTTTGTCAATATTCAGGTTGCAGCGGTAGCTAGCAACCTAGTAAGAGATGATCAAGCCCCATAGTAAAAACTAAAGTAACCCATAACTCCTAAAGAAATTTTTTTTTTATTTTCCACAGATAGCTTGGCACTGGAACATCGTAGAGAGTTGTTCAATGGCTCATTTTAAAGTAAATTAATTGGGTTGAAAATATTTTGTAACTAAAATAAATTTTTAATAAGGAACGAACTTTTTCCTATACTAACTGGAACATGTCACTTAATTACAGTGTTTGCTTGTAGAGTTATATTCAAATCAATGTGTTAAAAATTCCTCCAAATGTGGAATCGAACCCCAATCAACCGCGTCACAAGTGGGTTCGCGTACTATTGTACTATCAGAGACTTGTGAAACATATGGTAATTATAAGATATGATAAGTGTAAAGAACAACATGATGTTTGCACTGACAGTTACTTATCTGGGCTATGATTTCATTTTCTCTCATCTGGGTTGCAGCGGTAGCTAGCAGCCTAGTAAAAGACGATCACAACCCATAGTAAAAACTAAATTAAGCAATAACTCTTAAAACTAGAGATAGATCCAAGCAAGAAGTGCACTATTAGAATTACCTTGTTCAAACCTGTTTATGGCAAACTTACCGTCACGTGACTTGAACAGCAGGGAAAATATATTGGTTTAAAAATCAAGAATAGTGACTTAAACCATGATATTCTCCACATAAGGTATTTTTTTTCCGTTTCCGGGTTGAAGCGTTAGCTAGCAACCTAGTAAGACATTGTAAGGCCTAGTAAGACAACCTAGTATTAACATTGGACGATCACGTCCAATGTTAATAGTCCTAAAAAAGGAGTCAGATCAAAACAAAAAGTACACCATTAGAACCGCCTTGTCCAAAACCCCTTGAAAGGAAACTTACCGCCCTTTGGCTTGAACAGCAAAGGAAATTTATTGGCTTGAAAATCAAGAAAAGTGGCAGCTACTACAACATTCTGCCTAAACGGGAATTTTTTTTCTTTTTTTCTTTCTTTTCCAGAGATAGCTTTGCACTGGAATATCGTAGATAGTTGTTCAATGGCTCATTTTAAAGGAAATTAATTGGGTTAAAAATCTACAGTAACTAAAATAAATTATTTCTAAAAGATAATAACTTTTTCCACCAAAAACTGCATTTTTGATGTCTTTTCATACTGCATTCTTTCAAACATAGTCGTATACCAGCGGTAAGATTTGAACCCATGCCTCCGAAGAGACTGGTGGCTAACACCAGTGCCTTGGACCACTCGGCCAGGCTGCCTCTTATAAATTGGGTTGCAGCAGTAGCTAGCAACCTAGTAAGAGACGGTCAGTCCAATGCTAAGAAATATAAAAACCCAAAACTCCTAAACATAGGGTCAGATCAAAGCAAAAGTACATCATTAGAACTACCTTGTCTGAAACCCTACTAGATAAATAATAAATTTCATCATAGTTTTATATTAGAGCTATCTACAGTAAAGAACAATCTCTCTCCCATAGTAACTGATATGCTACATTAAAAGACGATCATTGGAATAAAGCATGAATTTGGAATCAAGTTATTGCATGCATTTGGCTTAGTTAGCTACTTGATCGTTTGAGGTTCGTCTATTACTATTTTGAAGAAGAAAAAGCCGTAGGCTTTTTCCAGTTTGTAATATTTTCCTGTTTGTTATCTGGGTTACAGTGGTATCTGGGTTGCAGCGGTAGCTGGCAACCTACTAAGATATGATCACGTCCAATGTTAAGAAATAAAAATTACAATAAAGAACGATTATAATAAAGAACGATCTCTTGCGTATACTAAATTTTATAGGCCACTTAGCTATAGTATAGGTTAGTAATTCCGGGTTGCATTGGTAGCTAGCAACCTAGTAAGAGATCCAGGTTGCAGAGGTAGCTAGCAACCTAGTAAGAGACGATCACGTCCAATGTCAAGAAATGAAAAAACACATAACTCTTTCACTGACTCTTTCACTAAAAAAGAGTCAGATTAATACAAAAACCGCCTTGTCCTAAACCACTATATAAGAAACTCTTTGTCATTTGACTTGAACATCAAGGGAAATATATTTGCTTGAAAATCAAGAAAAGTGGCAGCTACTACAGCATTCTGCCTAACCGGCATCTGTTTTTTCTTTTTTTCCGCAGATAGCTTGGCAATGGAACATCGTAGAGATTTGTTCAATGGCTCATTCTAAAGAAAATTAAAGGGGTTAAAAATTGTAATTATCCACCAGTCTCTTCGTAGGCGTGGGTTCAAATCTTACCACTGCTATACGATTATGATTTATTTACACAAATAAAATATCTTTGAAAAGACTGCAGTATGAACAGACATGAGAAATGCAGTTTTTAGCGAAAAAATTTATTCTCTTTTAGAAATATTTATTTTAGTTAAAAAAGATTTTTAACCCAATTAATTTTCTTTTAAATAAGCCATTGAACAACTCTCTACGATGTTCCAGTGCCAAGCTATCTGTGGAAAAGAAAGAAGAAAAAGAAAAAATATGCCGTTTGTGGAGAATAACGTGGTTAAAGTAAATTTTCTTGATTTTCAAGCCAATATATTTTTTTGTTATTCAAGCCAAAGAACGGTAGGTTTTCTATATAGGGGTTTCGGACAAGGCGGCTCTAATGGTGTACTTTATGTTGAAAAAAAGATATACCACTGCACCTAGTAAGAGACGATCACGTCCAATATTAAGAAATATAAAAACCCATAATTCCTAAAAAAAAAGTCAGATCAAAACAAAAAGTACACCATTAGAACCGCCTTGTCCAAAACCTTTGTATAGTAAACTTTCTGTTATTTGGCTTGAACAGCAAAGGAAATATATTGGCTTGAAAATCAAGAAAAGTGGTGGCTACTACAACATTCTGCCTAAACGGCATATTTTTTTCCTTCTTTTTTTTCTTTTCCACAGATAGCAGGACACTGGAACATTGTAGAGAGTTGTTCAATGGCTCATTTGAAAGTAAATTAATTGGGTTTACTTTTCAAAGACCATTTCAGAGCAAGTTACTTTCTTAATGTCCCTCCTAAACCCATTTTCCAACTTGAAGTACATATCTTTTTCACCCACTTTCTCAATTAAAAAGAAATTATTTTTTAATCAATTCTAATTTGCCAAATAATATAAAAATTTTCCACTTCGGGTCAGATTTTTCTCAAAGGGATGAAAAATTTAAAATAATGTTCCAAATTTTTAATAGAAGATAGAAAAGTTCAAGTTCTCTTCTGAATTTTACCAAAGAACACGCTTCAATTCTAATTTCTCCAGAGAAAACAAAAATCTTCTACTTCAGTTCTTTATTTCACAAAGACATAAGCAAAATTTAAAGTTCAATTCTAATTTTTCGGTGGAAGATAGAAAAGTAATACCATACTTGTGAATATTTTCATGGAAGATAAAAAAGTTCTAGTTCAATTTAAAATTTTCTCAACGAAGTGAAGAAAAGTTCAAGTTCTCTTCTGAACTTTATCAAAGAACAAAATTCAATTCTAATTTCTACAGAGAAAACAAAAATCTTCCACTTCAGTTCTTTATTTCACAAGGACATAAACAAATTTAAAGTTCAATTCTAATTTTTCGGTGGAAGAGAGAAAAAGTAATACCATATTTGTGAATATTTTCACGGAAGATAAAAAGTTCTAGTTCAATTTAAAATTTTCTCAATGAAGTGAAGAAAAGTTCAAGTTCCATACTGAATTTTACCAAAGAACACAATTCAATTCTAATTTCTCCAGAGAAAATAAAAATCCTCCACTTAAGTTCTATATTTCACAAAGACATAAAGAAATTTAAAGTTCAATTCTAAATTTTTCGGTGGAAGATAGAAAAAGTAATACCATACTTGCGAATATTTTCACGGAAGATAAAAAGTTCTAGTTCAATTTAAAATTTTCTCAACGAAGTCAAGGAAAGTTCAAGTTCTCTTCTGAATTTTCTCAATGAAAAAGAAATTAGTCATTAATCATTTCTATAAAAAACTTACACACAAAAAAGCTCACACACACACACACAAAAAAACTTACACGCACATATACAAACAAAAACTTACACACACAAACAAAAACTTACACACACACAAAAACTTACACACACACATAAAAACTTACAAACACACAAACACAAAAACTTACACACACAAACACACACAAAACTTACACACACACAAAAACTTACACACACACAAAAACTTACACACACACAAAAACTTACCCACACACAAAAAAACTTACACACACAAAACTTACACACACACACAAAAACTTACACACACACAAAAACTTACACACACACACAAAAACTTACACACACACACACAAAAACTTAAACACACACAAAAATTTAGACACACACAAAAACTTACACACACACAAAAAAACGTACACAAACATAAAAACTTACACTCACACACACAAACACACGCACACACACACAAAAACTTACACCCACACACAAAAACTTACACACACAAAAACTTACACACACACACACACACACAAAAACTTATACACACCCAAAAACTTACACAAACATAAACTTACACACACACACACACACACACACACACACACACAAAAACTTACACACACACAAAAACTTACACACACTCACATACAAAAACTTACACTCACACACACACAAAAACTTACACGCACATATACAAACAAAAACTTACACACACAAACAAAAACTTACACACACAAAAACTTACACACACACATAAAAACTTACAAACACACACAAACAAAAACTTACACACACAAAAACTTACACACACACACACACACACACACACAAAAACTTACATGCACACAAAAACTTACACACACACAAAAACTTACACACACACAAAAAATTACACACACACATAAAAAATAACACACACACAAAAAACTAACACACACACAAAAACTTACACACACACACACACAAAATCTTACACGCACACAAAAATTTACACACACACACAGACTTAAACGCACACAAAAACTTAGACACACACAAAAACTTACACAAACACAAAAAAACTTACACAAACATAAGAACTTACACACACACAACCACAAACTTACACACACACACACACACACACACACACCAAAACTTACACCCACACACAAAAAAAAACACACAAACAAAAACTTACACACACACACAAAACATACACACCAAAAACTTACATACACATAAACTTACACACACACACACACACACAAAAACTTACGCACACACAAAAACTTATACACACACAAAAACTTACACCCACAAAAACTTACACACACACACACACAACACACTCACACACACACACAAACTTACACCCACACACAATAACTTACCCACACACAAAAACTTACACACAAACACACAAAAACTTACACACAAACACACAAAAACTTACACACACAAAAAACTTACACACACACACACAAACTTACACACAAACAATAACTTACACACATAAAAAATTACACACAAACACACAAAAACTTACACACACACACACTTACACACACACACACACAAACTTACACACACACAAAAACTAACACACACACACACAGACACACACACAAAAAGTCAAACACACGCTTAGTACGTAGACTAAGCTAGCCTAACCTAACTTAACCTAACCTAACTTAATCTAGTCTAACCTAACCTAACCATACACATAACTTTTTGCCTGTCTCTCACCTAACCTATCCTAAGTGAAGCGTATGTAGGATAACCTAACTTAACCTAACCTAATCTAACCTAATTTAATCTAGTCTAACCTAACCTAACCATACTCGCCGGAAAAGGCTAGGTTAACTTATCTTGAGCGCTCATGATAAGTTAACCTAACTTAAACACAGAGAAATGTTTCTATTTATTTATTAATATTTATTTATACCTAACCTAGCCTATTGTTTTGAAGGTTAGATGAACGAGTTTGAACGATTGTCTTTAATACTAGAACGAGTCACTCTTTTTCTAATTCTATATAAGAATCTTCAGAGCAGCTTCAGAGGTTGGTAGATCGCGACCTAACCAAAGAACACTAGACCATAAGCCCAGCGAGGTTTGATGAGGTTTCGATCCATTCGTCTTCGTAGCAAACGTCGAACGCACTTCCACTAGACTGTAGCTACAACTAAAATTAGATCCCGTTATATACTACAAAATTGTTGATTCATCAAAACCATTCCCGCATAGTACATCACAAGCCGTTTTAATCACATTCACAGTAGTGAATGTGTGATTTCAAACATGTAAGCTTATCAACAAATTATTCTTTTCAAAAGGGCCCACTGTTGAACTTGACATGTCCCATTATTGTCTTGAACAACATCAAATTGCATATTTTTTCCTTTAAACTTCAAAATGTGTGACATATAAAAGAGGAGAAAATGAAAACACTTTTCAATGTGTGGACAGGGGTCCCTGCGAACGCAGCCACCACTACCAAAATTATTTGGTAGTTACCCCATTTGGGCTAACCCCCATTTGGGGTAACCACAGGAGTCAACCAATCCGATGTACAACGGAAAGGCCTCGCCCTGGGAGCGCCTCCTTAAAGATCGAGAAGCTTTACAGAGAAGTAAGTAGACTTATATAAAAATCTAATATTTTACTAATATCTTTCGACACAAAAATGTCATGAATTAATATCATTACGTCAAGGCGACATGATTGTTAAATAAGTGACCATAACAATACAAAAATTATATTAATACAGTTTCATCCAAGCAAGCTACACGGAAGTTAAAAAAAAACAGTACTACAGTTGGTTTAAATAAACCAACTTAAATAAAAGTAGGTTTAAATAAAAGTCTAACATTTTACTAATATCTTTCAACACAAAAACATCATGAAATAATATCATTACGCCATGACGTTATAATTACTATATAAGTGACCATAATAATACAAAAATGACTTTAATATGATACAAGCAAGTTGCATGGAAGTTAAAAAAAAACAGTGTTACACAATAAACAGAGAAAGCATCTTGAAAAGAGTAATACAAAGTTATTTAACGAACCAGGATTATCGAGAATTAAAAATTAAAGAACCAAACAAAGCAGCAAGGAGCGTTATCACAGTGATGAAATTCTCTTGATGATAATATTCAGAGCAACTTAAAAGTTTAGTGGATCGAAACCTGATCGAAAAACACTAGACAGTTGTGTTTAGTGAGGTCTTAATCAATCTGTCTCGGGGAGAACACCCAACGCACTTCCAGTGCACTAAACTGCTCACTCTAGTGGTAGTGATTGAAACAGTTTATGATGTATTATACGAGAAAGGGTATCACAGTGAAACTTTCAGGGATTTTTGAGCAGGAGGTTGAACTAAATTGAAACAGACTATGTCAATTCTTATCAAACAGTTCGATGGTAACAAACTCTATAGTAAGAGTGACTCGTCTCAATAGTAACCGAAACTCTAAAAAACGGAATTTTAATAGCAATAGATACATCAAAGGATCGGATTTGTGTGCTGATTTAGAATATTTAAGTTTCAAATAGATAGTCTCTATGTAGACACAAATGGTATAATACATATCTAAATAAGAATCTTCAGAGCAGCTTCAGAGGTTGATAGATCGAGACTTAACCACAGAACTCTAGATCCTCAGCCCAGCGAAGTTTAATGAGGTTTCGATCCATTCGTGTTTACAGCAAACGTCAAACGCACTTTCACTAGATTGTAGCTACAACTAAAATTAGATCCCGTTCTATACTACGAAATTGTTGATTCATCAAAACCTTTCCCGCATAATACATCACATGCCGTTTTAATCACATTCACAGTAGTGAATGTGTGATTTCACACATGTAAGCTTAACAACAAATTATTCTTTTCAAACGGGCCCACTGAGGAACTTGACATGTCCCATTATTGTCTTGAACAACATCATATTGTATATTTTTTCCTTTAAACTTCAAAATGTGCGACATATAAAAGAGGAGAAAATAAAAACACTTTTCAATGTGTGAACAGGGGTCCCTGCGAACGCAGCCACCACTACCAAAATTATTTGGTAGTTACCTCATTTGGGCTAACCCCCATTTGGGGTAACCACAGGAGTCAACCAATCCGATGTACAACGGAAAGGCCTCGCCCTGGGAGCGCCTCCTTAATGATCGAGCAGCTTTCCAGACAGGTAAGTAGATTTAGATAAAAATCTAACATTTTACTAATATCTTTCGACACAAAAATGTCATGAAATAATATCATTACGCCATGGCGTCATGATTGTTAAATAAGTGACCATAATAATACAAAAATGATATTAATATAGTTTCATCCAAGCACGCTACAAGCAAGTTAAAAAAAAACAGTACTACATTTGGTTTAAATAAACAAACTTAAATTAAAGTAGGTTTAAATAAAAGTCTAACATTTTACCAATATCTTTCAACACAAAAACATCATGAAATAATATCATTACACCATGACGTCATGATTACTATATAAGTGACCATAATAATACAAAAATGATATTAAAATGGTCCAAGCAAGCTACACGTAAGTTAAAAAACACAGTGCTACACAATGAACAGAGAAAACATCTTGAAAAGAGAAAAACAAAGGTATTTAAAAGACCAGAATTATCGAGAATTAAAAATTGAAGGAACCAAACAAAGTAGCAAGGAGCGTTATCACAGTAATGAAATTCTCTTGATGATAATATTCAGAGCAACTTAAGAGATTAGTGGATCGAAACCTGATCAAAAAACACTAAACAGTTGTGTTTAGTGAGGTCTTAATCAATCTGTCTCGGAGAGAACACCCAACGCACTTCCACTGCACTAAACTGCTCACGCTATTAGAAGTCATTGAAACAATGTATAATGTATTATACGAGATAGGCTATCACAGTGAAACTTTCAGGGATTTTTTACTAGGAGGTTGAACTAAATTGAAACATACTATGTCAATTCTTATCAAACAGTTCTATGGTAAAGAACTCTATAGTAAGAATGATTCGTCTCAATAGTATCCGAAACTCTTAAAAACGGAATTTTAATAGCAATAGATACATCAAAGGATCGGATTTGTGTGCTGATTTTGAATATTTAAGTTTCAAATAGGTAGTCTCTATGTAGACACAAATGGTATAATCCGCATCTATATAAGAATCTTCAGAGCAGCTTCAGAGGTTGGTAGATCGAGACCTAACCAAAGAACACTAGATCATGAGCCCAGTGAGGTTCGATGAGGTTTCGATCCATCCGTCTCCGCGGCAAACGCCGAACGCACTTCCACTAGATTGTAGCTACAACTAAAATTAGATCTCGTTCTTTACTACGAAATTGTTGATTCATCAAAAACTTTCCCGTATAATACATCACATACCGTTTTAATCACATTCACAGTAGTGAATGTGTGATTTCAAACATTTAAGCTTAACAACAAATTATTCTTTTCAAACGGGCCCACGGAGGAACGTGACATGTCCCATTATTGTCTTGAACAACATCAAATTGTATAATTTTTCCTTTAAACTTCAAAATGTGTGACATATAAAAGAGGAGAAAATGAAAACACTTTTCAATGTGTGGACAGGGGTCCGTGCGAACGCAGCCACCACTACCAAAATTATTTGGTAGTTACCTCATTTGGGGTAACCCCCATTTTGGGTAACCACAGGAGTCAACCAATCCGACGTACAACGGAAAGGCCTCATCCTGGGAGCGCCTCCTTAATGATCAAGCAGCTTTCCAGACAAGTAAGTAAACTTAGATAAAAATCTAATATTTTACTAATATCTTTCGTCACAAAAATGTCATGAATTAATATCATTGCGTCTAGGCGACATGATTGCTAAATAAATGACCATAATAATACAAAAATTATATCAATATAGTTTCTTGAATGCAAGCTACATGCAAGTTAAAAAAAACAGTAGAACAGTAGGTTTAAATAAACAAACTTAAATAAAAATAGGTTTAAATAAAAGTCTAACATTTTACCAATATCCTTCAACACAAAAACATCATGAAATAATATCCTTACGCCATGACGTTATAATTACTATATAAGTGACCATAATAATAAAAAAATGACTTTAATATGATACAAGTAAGTTGCACGGAAGTTAAAAAAAAACAGTGCTACACAATAAACAGAGAAAGCATCTTGAAAAGAGAAAAACAAAGGTATTTAACAAACCAGGATTATCGAGAATTAAAAATTGAAGAAACCAAACAAAGGAACGTTATCACAATGATGAAGTTTTCTTGATAATAATATTCAGAGCAACTTAAAAGTTCAGTGGATCGAAACCTGATCGAAAAACACTAGTCAGTTGTGTTTAGTGAGGTCTCAATCAATCTGTCTCGGAGAGAACACCCAACGCACTTCCAGTGCACTCAACTGCTCACGCCATTAGAAGTCATTGAAATAATGTATAAGGTATTATACGAGAAAGGCTATCACAGTGAAACTTTCAGGGATTTTTTAGTAGGAGGTTGAACTAAATTGAAATAGACTATGTCAATTCTTATCAAACAGTTCGATGGTAACGAACTCTATAGTAAGAATGACTCGTCTCAATAGTAACCGAAACTCTAAAAAACGGAATTTTAATAGCAATAGATACATCAAAGGATCGGATTTGTGTGCTTATTTAAAATATTTAAGTTTCAAATAGATAGTCTCTATGTAGACACAAATGGTATAATATACATCTAATTAAGAATCTTCAGAGCAGCTTCAGAGGTTGATAAATCGAGACTTAACCACAGAACTCTAGATCCTCAGCCCAGAGAGGTTTAATGAGGTTTCGATCCATTCGTCTTCACAGCAAACATCAAACGCACTTCCACTAGATTGTAGCTACAACTAAAATTAGATCCCGTTCTATACTACAAAATTGTTGATTCATCAAAACCTTTCCCGTATAGTACATCACATACCGTTTTAATCACATTCACAGTAATGAATGTGTGATTTCAAACATTTAAGCTTATCAACAAATTATTCTTTTCAAACGGGCCCAAGGATGAAGTGGACATGTCCCATTATTGTCTTGAACAATATCAAATTGTATAATTTTTCCTTTAAACTTCAAAATGAGCGACATATAAAAGAGGAGAAAATGAAAACACTTTTCAATGTGTGAACAGGGGTTCGTGCGAACGCAGCAACCACTACCAAAATTACACTGTTGACTTACCCCCATTTGGGGTAACCACAGGAGTCAACCAATCCGACGTACAACGGAAAGGCCTCACCCTGGGAGCGCCTCCTTAATGATCAAGCAGCTTTCCAGAGAAGTAAGTAAACTTAGATAAAAATCTAATATTTTACTAATATCTTTCGACACAAAAATGTCATGAATTAATATCATTGCGTCAAGGCGACATGATTGCTAAATAAATGACCATAACAATACAAAAATTATATCAATATAGTTTCTTGCATGCAAGCTACATGCAAGTTAAATAAAACAGTAGAACAGTAGGTTTAAAAAAACAAACTTAAATAAAAGTAGTTTTAAATAAAAGTCTAACATTTTACTAATATCTTTCAACACAAAAACATCATGAAATAATATCATTACGCCATGACGTCATGAGTACTATATAAGTGACCATAATAATACAAAAATGATATTAATATGGTCCAAGCAAGCTACACGTAAGTTAAAAAATAAACAGTGCTACACAATAAACAGAGAAAGCATCTTGAAAAGAGAAAAGCAAAGGTATTTAACCGACCAGGATTATCGAGAATTAAAAATTGAAGGAACCAAACAAAGGATCAAGGAACATTATCACAATGATGAAGTTTTCTTGATAATAATCTTCAGAGCAGCTTCAGAGGTCAGTGGATCGAAACCTGACCAAAGAACACTAGACAGTTGTGTTTAGTGAGGTTTTAATCAATCTGTCTCCGGAGAGAACACCCAACGCACTTCCACTGCACTAAGCTGCTCACGCTAGTAGAAGTCATTGAAACAATGTATGAGCTATTATACGAGATAGGCTATCACAGTGAAACTTTCAGGGATTTTTTACTAAGAGGTTGAACTAAATTGAAATAGACTATGTCAATTCTTATCAAACAGTTCGATGGTAAAGAACCCTATAGTAAGAATGATTCGTCTCAATAGTAACCGAAACTCTAAAAAACGGAATTTTAATAGAAATAGATACATCAAAGGATCGGATTTGTATGCTTATTTAGAATATTTAAGTTTCAAATAGGTAGTCTCTATGTAGACACAAATGGTATAATACATATCTATTTAAGAATCTTCAGAGCAGCTTCAGAGGTTGATAGATCGAGACCTAACCACAGAACTCTAGCTCCTGAGCCCAGTGAGGTTTAATGAGGTTTCGATCCATTCGTCTCTACAGCAAACGTCGAACGCACTTCCCTTCCACTAGACTGTAGCTACAACTAAAATTAGATCTCGTTCTTTACTACAAAATTGTTGATTCATCAAAACCTTTCCAGCATAGTACATCACAAACCGTTTTAATCACATTCACAGTATTGAATGTGTGATTTCAAACATGTAAGCTTAACAACAAATTATTCTTTTCAACAGGGCCCACTGAGGAACGTGACATGTCCCATTATTGTCTTGAACAATATCATATTGCATATTTTTTCCTTTAAACTTCAAAATGTGCGACATATAAAAGAGGAGAAAATGAAAACACTTTTCAATGTGTGGACAGGGGTTCGTGCGAACGCAGCAACCACTACCAAAATTACACTGTTGAGTTACCCCCATGTGGGGTAACCCAAATGGTTTTTTTTTTAAACTTACGTGTAGCTTGCTTGGACCATATTAATATCATTTTTGTATTATTATGGTCACTTATATAGTAATCATGACGTCATGGCGTAATGATATTATTTCATGATTTTTTTGTGTTGAAGGATATTAGTAAAATGTTAGACTTTTATTTAAACCTACTTTTATTTAAGTTGGTTTATTTAAACCAACTGTAGTACTGTTTTTTTTTAACTTGCGTGTAGCTTGCTTGGATGAAACCGCATTAATATCATTTTTGTATCATTATGGTCTTTATTTAGCAATCATGTCGCCTTGGCGTAATGATATTATTTCATGACATTTTTGTGACGAAAGATATTAGTAAAATGTTAGATTTTTATCTAAACCTACTTACCTGTCTGGAAAGCTGCTCGATCATTAAGGAGACGCTCCCAGGGCGAGGCCTTTCCGTTGTACGTCGGATTGGTTGACTCCTGTGATTACCCCAAATGGGGGTAAGTCAACAGTGGAATTTTGGTAGTGGTGGCTGCGTTCGCACGGACCCCTGTTCACACATTGAAAAGTGTTTTCATTTACTCCTCTTTTATATGTCACACATTTTGAAGTTTAAAGGAAAAATTATACAATTTGATGTTGTTCAAGACAATAATGGGACTTGTCAACTTCATCATTGGGCCCTTTTGAAAAGAGTAATTTGTTGATAAGCTTACATGTTTGAAATAACACATTCACTACTGTGAATGTGAATAAAATAGTATGTGATGTATTATACGGGAAAGTTTTTGATGAATCAACAATTTAATAGTAAAGAACGAGATCTAATTTTAGTTGTAGCTACAATCTAGTGGAAGGGAAGTGCGTTCGACGTTTGCTGCAAAGACGAATGGATCGAAACCTCATTAAACTTCGCTGGGCTCAGGAGCTAGAGTTCTGTGGTTAGGTCTCCATTTATCAAACTCTGAAGCTGCTCTGAAGATTCTTAATTAGATATATATTATACCATTTGTTTCTACATAGAGTCTACCTATTTGAAAATTAAATATTCTAATTACGCGCGTAAATATGATCCTTTGATGTATCTAATGCGATTAAAATTCCGTTTTATAGAGTTTCGGTTACTATTGAGACGAGTCACTCTTACTATAGAGTTCGTTACCATCGAACTGTTTGATAAGAATTGACATAGTCTGTTTCAATTTAGTTCAACCTCCTGCTCAAAAATCCCTGAAAGTTTCACTGTGATACCCTTTTTCGTATAATACATCATAAACTGTTTTAATGACTTTTACTAGCGTGAGCAGCTTAGCGCAGTGGAAGTGCGTTGGGTGTTTGCCCCGGAGATGGATGGATCAAAACCTCATCGAACCTCACTGTCTAGTGTTGTTTGGTCAGGTTTCGATCCACCAACCTCTGAAGCTGCTCTGAAGATTATCATCAAGAGAATTTCATCACTGTGATAACGCTCCTTGCTCCTTTGTTTGGTTCTTCAATTTTTAATTCTCGATAATCCTGGTCTGTTAAATACCTTTGTTTTACTCTTTTCAAGATGCTTTCTCTGTTTATTGTGTAGCACTGTTTTTTTTAAACTTACGTGTAGCTTGCTTGGACCATATTAATATCATTTTTGTATTATTATGGTCACTTATATAGTAATCATGACGTCATGGCGTAATGATATTATTTCATGACATTTTTGTGTCGAAAGATATTAGTAAAATAAAAAGATTTTTATCTAAACCTACTTACCTGTCTGGAAAGCTGCTTGATCATTAAGGAGGCACTCCCAGGGCGAGGCCTATCCGTTGTTCGTCGGATTGGTTGATTCCTGTGGTTACCCCAAATGGGGGTTGCCCCAAATGGGGGTAACTCAACTGTGTAATTTTGGCAGTGGTGGCTGCGTTCGCACGAACCCCTGTTCACACATTGAAAAGTGTTTTCATTTACTCCTCTTTTATATGTCACTCATTTTGAAGTTTAACGGAAAAAATACGCAATTTGATATTGCTCAAGACAATACTTGGAAATGTAAAGTTCCTCCGTGGGACCTGTTTAAAAGAGTAGTTTGATGTTAAGCTTACATGTTTGAAGTCACACATTCACTACTGTGACTGTGATTAAAACGGTATGCGATGTATTATGCGGGAAAGTTTTTGATGAATCAACAATTTTACAGTAAAGAACGAGATCTAATTTTAGTTGTAGCTACAATCTGGTGGAAGTGCGTTCGGCGTTTGCCACGGAGATGGATGGATCGAAACCTCATCGAACCTCGCTGGGCTCAAGGTCTAATGTTCTTTGGTTAGGTCTCGATCTACCAACCTCTGAAGCTGCTCTGAAGATTCTTATATAGATGTGTATTATACCATTTGTGTCTACATAGAGACTATCTATTTGAAACTTAAATATTTAAAATCAGCACACAAATCCGATCCTTTGATGTATCTATTGCTATTAAAATTCCGTTTTTTAGAGTTTCGGTTACTATTGAGACGAGTCACTCTTACTATAGAGTTCGTTACCATCGAACTGTTTGATAAGAATTGACATAGTCTGTTTCAATTTAGTTCAACCTCCTGCTCAAAAATCCCTGAAAGTTTCACTGTGATACCCTTTCTCGTATAATACATCATAAACTGTTTTAATCACTTTCACTAACCTGAGTAGCTTAGCTTAGTGGAAGTGCGTTGGGTGTTTGCCCCAGAGATGGATGGATCAAAACCTCATCGAACCTCAATGTCTAGTGTTCTTTGGTCAGGTTTCGATCTACCGACCTCTGAAGCTGCTCTGAAGATTATTATCAAGAAAACTTCATCAGTGTGATAACGCTCCTTGATCTTTCGTTTGGTTTCTCCAATTTTTAATTCTCAATAATCCTGGTCTGTTAAATACCTTTGCTTTTCTCTTTTCAAGATGCTTTCTCTGTTTATTGTGTAGCACCGTTTTTTTTCAACTTACGTGTAGCTTGCTTGGACCATATTAATATCATTTTTGTATTATTACTAGCGCGCTGCCTATGATAATAAACTGATTACACACAGGAAAAAGCCTACGGCTTTTTCTTCTTTTAAATAGTAAGAGACGAGTCTCAAGTAATCAAGTAGCTAGCTAATTCCAAAGGTATGCAATTTTTGTTATTCCAATGATCGTTTTTTATTGTAACTAGGTTTTAGCCATCTCTACAGCCATGATTCTATTGGAAATTACATAATCACTATTTATGTTTTAGTTAACATGGGCAAGGTGTCGTTCTTTATTGTATATGGACTAAGGTTCGTTCTTTCATGTAAAACTAGCAAAACATTTTTTAAGCCTGATGAAGATTTAACTAATGTGTCAAAAATAAGGTTGCAAGTCGACGATTTTGTTTTGGCCTTATTATAATTGGTATGGTGAAATAATAATACGCATATGGCTCTTAAATCATACTTCTTTATGGTTCAATATGGTCTAGTGGCTAGGATAGTTAACTTTCACTTAACAGGCTCGGGTTCGATTCCCGGGGTGGGAAATTTTTAACTCTATAATCTTCGAACATTTGAACCTTTTATAATTTATTATGATGCATAATATAAATACTGTAATCTTAACTATAGTGAAGTTGCGTATGCAAGTTAGTATATAGGGAAGAGTTAGATCTTTATTATAACCTCAAAAAATCAAGTAGCTAACTAAATCAAATGTCTGTATTGGGTTTTTATTCCAATGACCGTCTTTTAATGGAAAATTTTAATATATTGACCTTAAATATAACTATACTAGCCTATACTATAGTTAAGTGGCCTATAAAATTTAGCATAGGCAAGAGGTCGTTCTTTATTATAAAAAGAACAAACCATAGAACATATCGGACTTGGTTAGCTGCCTAATTTTCTGAAGTTCGTCTCTTACTATTCAAAATAAAAAAAAGCCATAGGCTTTTTTCCTGTTTGTGATCCAGGTTGCAGCGGTAGGTAGCATCTAAGTAAGAGACGATCACGTCCCATAAAAAAAACAAAATAGCTCACGACTCTTTAAACTAGAAACAGATCAAAAAAGAGTACACTATTAGATCCTCCTTGTCCAATACCCCTATATAGGAAACTAACAGTCCCTTAATAATCCAGGTTGCTTACATAAAGGATCCATTCAGTTCCTTATAAATGAGGACAATGTAAGTATCATCGGATTTAGCTGATAACACATAATAATGCTAACAACTATAACACATAAAAATACTATCAACTACAACGCATAAAAATGCTAACAACTATGACACATAAAAATAGCAAGCACAAATTCTATAATTCTATAGTTTTGTTAAAATTCACCCATTGTTTCTATACGTTATTGGTTATTGGGAGAGAGGGAATTGTAGCCTTTGGTGTCCAAGGAGGTAAAAAAAGAATCAGTTGAGGCTTTCAGGTAATATTGCAGGGAGCGTTGAACCAAATCAAAATCACATAGAGATCACGAAAAAATATAATTCCATCTCAACTTTCTGCGTCACGCTTTATAGCCAAGCTAGAAATAATATACATGGACTGCCTTTGCCTTTTTACTTAAGTAGGACTAAGGACATTTTTCTCTTTTCCCAATTAAAATAAATTCCAAGTCCTGCACCAATAACAATAAGCCCTCCAACAATACCTCCGACCATTGCTATAACATACTGATTTTTATCCTCTATATCTTCATCTTTTTCACTTGAGTCTTTGGTTTCGTCTCCATCATGATCCGACTGCATAATCTGATTCTTATCCTCTATATCTTCATCTTTTTTACTTGAGTCTTTGGCTTCATCTCCATCATGATCGGGCTGCCTAATCTGAGTTTTATCCTCTCCATCTTTATCTTTTTCACTTGTGTCTTTGGTTCCGTCTCCTTCATGATCGGACTGCCTAATATGACTTTTATCCTCTACGTCTTCATCTTTTTCACTTGAGTCTTTGGTTTCGTCCCCATCATGATCAGACAGCCTAATCTGATTTTTATCCTCTAAATCTTCATCTTTTTCACTTGAGTCTTTGGTTTCATCTCCGTCATGATCGAAGCGTCTAATCTGATTTTTATCCTCTACATCTTCGTCTTTTTCACTCGAGTCTTTGGTTTCGTGTCCATTATGATCGGACTGCCTAATCCGATTTTTATCCTCCACATCTATATATTTTTCACTCGAGTCTTTGGTTTTGTATCCTTCATGATCGGAGTGCCTAATCTGATTTTTATGCTCTCCGTCTTCATCTTTTTGACTTGAGTCTTTGGTTTCGTCTCCATCATGATCGGACTGCCTAACCTGATTTTTATCCTCTATATCTACATCCTTTTCACTTGGGTCTTTGGTTTCGTCTCCATCCTGATCAGAGAGCCTAATATGATTTTTATCCTCTACATCTACATTTTTTTCACTTGAGTCTTTGATTTCATCTCCATCATGATCAGACAGCCACATGATCAGGGCAAGTGACCCAAAAATTTAAAAAATGTATGAAAAATTCAAATTTTTTCCGAATTTGGGGCTAAGCTTAGGCAAAGAATAGGTACTATTTGAAAGATGAAAATGGCTTTAAAGTTTTTTTTTTTACATGTCATGAAATTTCTGTAAGTGACCCACCGTGCCGAACAGTACCGTGCCAAACAGCAGATAGGGCAACCCAGAAATCCCCCGCGTGCCGAACATTTTCTCAAGACGTGTCAATAAAAAGGTTTTTTGACCCACCGTACCGACTATGAGATTAGGTAAACCACATGCTCTGACTGGTTTACGCAGCACTTTGTATCCCCATACACCGCTCACCAAAGTTACTTATATCCATATAAGTCACTAAGTATGAACGGGAAGAAATGTGTAGGTGATAGCCTACCCAGTATTAGATTTCATAAAATGACTGTTTATGTCTTCTAACCGCGCGTGACGACTCGGTTCTCACCTCACCAGGGGCTTCTTTCCACGCAGACGTTCCAAGGACTATCTTTCTTGGATTTTCTCTGTCTACCATTAACCAGACGGGTCTTGATGCAACCTATTGCCCAAAATACTTGATAAATTCAATTCAAAATTTTGTTTGGTTCCTTAAATTTCTAATTCTCGATAATCCTGGTCTGTTAAATACCTTTGTTTTTCTCTTTTCAAGATGTTTTCTCTGTTCATTGTGTAGCACTTTGTTTTTTAACCTACGTGCAACTTGCTTGGACCATTTTAATGTAATTTTTGTATTATTATGGCCACTTATATAGTAATCATGACGTCATGGCGTAATGATATTATTTCATGATGTTTTTGTGTTGAAAGATATTAGTAAAATGTTAGACTTTTATTTAAACCTACTTTTATTTAAGTTGGTTTATTTAAACCAACTGTACTACTGTTTTTTTTAACTTGCGTGTAGCTTGCTTGCAAGAAACCGTATTAATATCATTTTTGTATTATTATGGTCACTTATTTAATAATCATGACGCCATGGCGTAATGATATTATTTCATGACATTTTTGTGGCGAAAGATATTAGTAAAATGTTAGATTTTTATCTAAACCTACTTACTTCTCTGGAAAGCTGCTTGATCGTTAAGAAGGCGCTCCCAGGGCGAGGCCTTTCCGTTGTACGTCGGATTGGTTGACTCCTGTGGTTACCCCAAATGGGGATTACCCCAAACGGGGGTAACTCAACAGTGTAATTTTGGTAGTGGTGGCTGCGTTCGCACGGACCCCTGTCCACACATTGAAAAGTTTTTTCATTTTCTCCTCTTTTATATGTCACTCATTTTGAAGTTTAAAGGAAAAATTATACAATTTGATCTTGTTCAAGACAATAATGGGACTTGTCAAGTTCATCATTGGGCCCTTTTGAAAAGATTAATTTGTTGTTAAGCTTACATGTTTGAAATAACACATTCACTAATGTGAATGTGATTAAAACGGTATTTGATGCATTATACGGGAAAGTTTTTTATAAATCAACAATTTTATAGTAAAGAACGAGATCTAATTTTAGTTGTAGCTACAATCTAGCGGAAATGCGTTCGGTGTTTGCCACGGAGACGGATGGATCGAAACCTCATCGAACCTCGCTGGGTTCATGGTCTAGTTTTCTTTGGTTAGGTCTCGATCTAGCAACCTCTGAAGCTGCTCTGAAGATTCTTATATAGATGCGGATTATACCATTTGTGTCTACATAGAGACTATCTATTTGAAACTTAAATATTTAAAATCAGCACATAAATCTGATCCTTTGATGTATCTATTGCTATTAAAATTCCGTTTTTTAGAGTTTCGGTTACTATTGAGACGAATCACTCTTACTATAGAGTTTGTTACCATCGAACTGTTTGATAAGAATTGAAATAGTTTGTTTCAATTTAGTTCAACCTCCTGCTAAAAAATCCCTGAAATTTTCACTGTGATACCCTATGTCGTATAATACATTATAAACTATTTTAATCACTTTCAATAACGTGAGCAGCTTAGTGCAGTGGAAGTGCGTTGGGTGTTCACCCCGGAGACAGATTGATTGAAACCTCACCAAACACTACTGGTTAGTGTTCTTTGATTAGGTTTGGATCCACTAAACTCTGAAGTTGCTCTGAAGATTATTATCAAGAGTACTTAATTATTGTGATAATGCTCCTTGATCCTTTGTGTGGTTGCTTTAATTTCTAATTCTCGATAATCCTGGTCCGTTAAATACCTTTTTTTTTCTCTTTAAAGATGCTTTCTCTGTTTATTGTGCAGCACTGTTTTTTTTTAACTTACGTGTAGCTTGCTTGGACCATATCAATATCATTTTTGTATTATTATGGTCACTTATTTAATAATCGTGACGCCATGGCGTAATGATATTATTTCATGACATTTTTGTGTCGAAAGATATTAGTAAAATAAAAAAGATTTTTATCTAAACCTACTTACCTGTCTGGAAAGCTGCTTGATCATTAAGGAGGCACTCCCAGGGCAAGGCCTTTCCGTTGTACGTCGGATTGGTTGACTCCTGTGGTTACCCCAAATGGGGGTTACCCCAAATGGGGGTAACTCAACAGTGTAATTTTGGTAGTGGTGGCTGCGTTCGCACGGACCCCTGTCCACACATTGAAAAGTGTTTTCATTTTCTCCTCTTTTATATGTCGCACATTTTGAAGTTTAAAGGAAAAATTATACAATTTGATGTTGTTCAAGACAATAATGGGACTTGTCAACTTCATCATTGGGCCCTTTTGAAAATAGTAGTTTGTTGATAAGCTTACATGTTTGAAATAACACATTCACTGATGTGAATGTGATTAAAACGGTATGTGATGTATTATACGGGAAAGTTTTTGATGAATCAACAATTTTACAGTAAAGAACGAGATCTAATTTTAGTTGTAGCTACAATCTGGTGGAAGTGCGTTCGGCGTTTGCCGCGGAGATGGATGGATCGAAACCTCATCAAACCTCGCTGGGCTCATGGTCTAGTGTTCTTTGGTTAAGTCTCGATCTACCAACCTCTGAAGCTGCTCTGAAGATTCTTATTTAGATGCGGATTATACCATTTGTGTCTACATAGAGACTATCTATTTGAAACTTAAATATTTAAAATCAGCACACAAATCCGATCCTTTGATGTATCTATTGCTATTAAAATTCCGTTTTTTAGAGTTTCGGTTACTATTGAGACGAGTCACTCTTACTATAGAGTTCGTTACCATCGAACTGTTTGATAAGAATTGACATAGTCTGTTTCAATTTAGTTCAACCTCCTGCTCAAAAATCCCTGAAAGTTTCACTGTGATACCCTTTCTCGTATAATACATCATAAACTGTTTTAATCACTTTCACTAACCTGAGTAGCTTAGCTTAGTGGAAGTGCGTTGGGTGTTTGCCCCAGAGATGGATGGATCAAAACCTCATCGAACCTCAATGTCTAGTGTTCTTTGGTCAGGTTTCGATCTACCGACCTCTGAAGCTGCTCTGAAGATTATTATCAAGGAAACTTCATCAGTGTGATAACGCTCCTTGATCTTTTGTTTGGTTCCTTCAATTTCTAATTCTCGATAATCCTGGTTCGTTAAATACCTTTGTTTTACTCTTTAAAGACGCTTTCTCTGTTTATTGTGTAGCACTGTTGTTTTTTAACTTACGTGTAACTTGCTTGGATCATATTAATGTCATTTTTGTATTATTATTAGCGCGCTGCCTATGATAATAAACTGATTACACACAGGAAAAAGCCTACGGCTTTTTCTTCTTTTAAATAGTAAGAGACGAGTCTCAAGTAATCAAGTAGCTAGCTAATTCCAAAGGTATGCAATTTTTGTTATTCCAATGATCGTTTTTTATTGTAACTAGGTTTCAGCCATCTCTACAGCCATGATTCTATTGGAAATTACATAATCCCTATTTATGTTTTAGTTAACATGGGCAAGGTGTCGTTCTTTATTGTATATGGACTATGGTTCGTTCTTTCATGTAAAACTAGCAAAACATTTTTTTAAGCCTGATGAAGATTTAACTAATGTGTCAAAAATAAGGTTGCAAGTCGACGATTTTGTTTTGGCCTTATTATAATTGGTATGGTAAAATAATAATACGCATATGGCTCTTAAATCATACTTCTTTATGGTTCAATATGGTCTAGTGGCTAGGATAGTTAACATTCACTTAACAGGCTCGGGTTCGATTCCCGGGGTGGGAAAATTTTTAACTCTATAATCTTCGAACATTTGAACCTTTTATAATTAATTATGATGCATAATATAAATACTGTAATCTTAACTATAGTGAAGTTGCGTATGCAAGTTAGTATATAGGGAAGAGTTAGATCTTTATTATAACCTCAAAAAATCAAGTAGCTAACTAAATCAAATGTCTGTATTGGGTTTTTATTCCAATGACCGTCTTTTAGTGGAAAATTTTAATATATTGACCTTAAATATAACTATACTAGCCTATACTATAGTTAAGTGGCCTATAAAATTTAGCATAGGCAAGAGGTCGTTCTTTATTATAAAAAGAACAAACCATGGCACATATTGGACTTGGCTAGCTGCCTAATTCTCTGAATTTCGTCTCTTACTATTCAAAATAAAAAAAAGCCATAGGCTTTTTTCCTGTTTGTGATCCGGATTGCAACGGTAGCTAGCAACTAAGTAAGAGACGATCACGTCCCATAATAAGAAACAAAATAGCCCACGACTCATTAAACTAGAGTCAGATCAAAAAAAGTACACTATTAGAGCCCCTTTGTCCAAAACCCCTATATAGGAAACTGAGAGTCCCTTAATAATCCAGGTTGCTTACATAAAGGATCCATTCAGTTCCTTATAAATGAGGACAATGTAAGTATCATCGGATTTAGCTGATAACACATAATAATGCTAACAACTATAACACATAAAAATACTATCAACTACAACGCATAAAAATGCTAACAACTATGACACATAAAAATAGCAAGCACCAATTCTATAATTTTATAATTTTATTAAAAATCACCCATTGTTTCTATACGTTATTTGTTATTGGGAGAGGGGGCATTGTAGCCTTTGGTGTCCAAGGAGGTAAATAAAATCAGTTGAAGCTTTCAGGTAATGCTGCAGGGAGCGTTGAACCAAATCGAAATCACATAGAGATCACGAAAAAATATAATTCCATCTCAACTTTCTGCATCACGCTTTATAGCCGAGCTAGAAATAAATAATACATGTACGGCATTTTCCTTTTTACTTACGTAAGTCTAAGGACGTCTTTCTCTTTTCCCAATTAATATAATTTCCAAGTCCTACTGCAGAAATAACAATAAGCCCTCCAAAAATACCTCCGACCATTGCTATAACATACTGATTTTAATCCTCAATATCTTCATCTTTTTCACTTGAGTCTTTGGTTTCGTCTCCATCATGATCCAACTGCATAATCTGATTCTTATCCTCTATATCTTCATCTTTTTTACTTGAGTCTTTGGCTTCATCTCCATCATGATCGGGCTGCCTAATCTGAGTTTTATCCTCTCCATCTTCATCTTTCTCACTTGAGTCTTTGGTTCCGTCTCCTTCATGATCGGACTGCCTAATCTGATTTTTATCCTCTACGTCTTCATCTTTTTCATTTGAGTCTTTGGTTTCGTCCCCATCATGATCGGACAGCCTAATCTGATTTTTATCCTCTAAATCTTCATCTTTTTCACTTGAGTCTTTGGTTTCATCTCCGTCATGATCGAACTGTCTAATCTGATTTTTATCCTCTACATCTTCGTCTTTTTTACTCGAGTCTTTGGTTTCGTGTCCATTATGATCGGACTGCCTAATCTGATTTTTATCCTATACATCTATATATTTTTCACTCGAGTCTTTGGTTTTGTATCCTTCATGATCGGACTGCCTAATCTGAGTTTTATGCTCTCCGTCTTCATCTTTTTGACTTGAGTCTTTGGTTTCGTCTCCATCATGATCGGACTGCCTAACCTGATTTTTATCCTCTATATCTACATCCTTTTCACTTGGGTCTTTGGTTTCGTCTCCATCCTGATCGGAGAGCCTAATATGATTTTTATCCTCTACATCTACATTTTTTTCACTTGAGTCTTTGATTTCTTCTCCATCATGATCAGACAGCCTCTTCTGATTATTATCCTCTACATCTTCATCTTTTTCGTTTGAGTCTTTGGTTTCGACTCCATCATGATCGGACTGCTTAATCTGATTTTTATCCTCTACGTCTTTATCATTTTCACTTAAGTCTTTGATTTCGTCTCCATCATGATCGGACAGCCTAATCTGATTTTTATCCTCTACAACTTCATCTGTTTCACTTGAGTCTTTGGTTTTATCCCCATCATGATCGGACTGCCTAATCTGATTTTTATCCTCTACGTCTTCATCTTTTTCACTTGAGTCTTTGGTTTCGTCCCCTTCATAATCGGACAGCCTCATCTGATTTTTATCATCTATATCCTATTCACTCGAGTCTTTGGTTTCGTCTCCATCATGATCGGACAGCCTAATCTGATTTTTATCCTCTACATTTTCATCTTTTTCACTTAAGTCTTTGGTTTCGTCTCCATCATAATCTGACTGCCTAATCTTTTTATCCTCTACATCTTTATATTTTTCACTTGAGTCTTTTGTTTTGTCTCCATCATGATCGGACTGCCTAATCTGATTTTTATGCTCTACGTCTTCATCTTTTTGACTTGAGTCTTTAGTTTTGTCTCCATCATGATCGGACTGCCTAACCTGATTTTTATCCTCTACGTCTTCCTCTTTTTCACTTGAGTCTTTGGTTTCGTCCCCAACATAATCGGTCAGGCTAATATGATTTTTATCTTCTATATCTACATCCTTTTCACTTGGGTCTTTGGTTTCGTCTCCATCCTGATCGGACAGCCTAATATGATTTTTATCCTCTACATCTACATTTTTTTCACTTGAGTCTTTTGTTTCATCTTCATCATGATCAGACAGCCTCTTCTGATTATTATCCTCTACATCCTCATCTTTTTCGTTTGAGTCTTTGGTTTCATCTCCATCATGATCGGACTGCTTAATCTGATTTTTATCCTCTACGTCTTTATCATTTTCACTTAAGTCTTTGATTTCGTCTCCATCAAGATCGGACAGCCTAATCTGATTTTTATCCTCTACATCTTCATCTGTTTTACTTGTGTCTTTGGTTTTATCCCCATCATGATCGGACTGCCTGATCTGATTTTTATCCTCAACGTCTTCATCTTTTTCACTTGAGTCTTTGGTTTCGTCACTTTCATAATCGGACAGCCTAATCTGATTTTTATCGTCTATATCCTTTTCACTCGAGTCTTTGGTTTCGTCTCCATCATGATCGGACAGCCTAATCTGATTTTTATCCTCTACATTTTCATCTTTTTCATTTGAGTCTTTGGTTTCGTCTCCATCATAATCCGACTGCCTAATCTGATTTTTATCCTCTACATCTTCGTCTTTTTCATTCGAGTCTTTGGTTTCATCTTCATCAAGATCGTACTGCCTATTTTGATTTTTATCCTCTAAATCTTCATCTTTTTCACTTGAGTCCTTGGTTTCATCTCCATCATGATCGGACTTCCTAAAATTATTTTTATCCTCTGCATCTTCATCTTTTTCACTTGAATCTTTGGTTTCGTCCCCGTCATAATCGGACTGCCTAATCTGATTTTTATCCTCTATGTCTTCATCTTTTTCACTTGAGTCTTTGGTTTCGTCTCCATCATGATCAGACTGCCTAATCCGATTTTTATCCTCTATATCTTTATCTTTTACAATTGAGTCTTTGGTGTCATCTTCATCATGATAGGACTGCCTAAACTGATTTTTATCTTCAATATCTTCATCTTTTTTATAAAAGTCATTGTTTTCGTTTCTTTTTTGGTCAAATTGAGGGTTATTTGTACCTGCAGCTGTCGTACTTGCATAATCAGACAGCATCATCAGATTTTCATCCTCCATACCCTCATCTTTTTTATTTGAGGCATTGTTTTTTCTCCATCGCGATCGGGTTGTCACATCTGATTTTTACTCTCTAAATCCTTATGCATTTCATTTGAGTCATAATTTTCATCTCTGTCATGGTCCGACTGCTTTACCACTTTTGCCTCAAATTGAAGTTGATTTATACCTGCAGACGTAGGATAAATTTTTACAGCAATGTTTCGATCAGTTATACCTGAAGTTGTTTCATCAGTTGCACTTGCAGTTATTTGAATCCTTCTAAATTTAATAGGTCTCATTTCCGAACGTTTAAAACATATAATACAAAAGAGTATGATGATTTTAGCACAATTCATTTTAAGTTTAACATTGCCTAAATTTTTTCTGACGTAACGAGTCAATTGAAGCAAAAGAAAAACCAAATTAATGTTTAAATTTTCAGGTATTTTTCTGGTTTGAATTTAAAAATAAAAATTGTTGCTCAGACAACATAAATATTTTTGCAGTTTTAGTTAAATAAAAAAATGCTATTTAAAATTTTCAGGAATTATTCTAGTTTCAGTGGACGAATCAGATTCTATGTTAAAACTTCCCCAAAATTACTGAATTTTACATAACTGTGCATGTTTCTTGTAATGGGAAGTTTTTTGTAAAAAAACTACTCATCATGTAAAATTTATGGGTAGAACTTTAAATGTAAGAAAAGATCGTGGTTACAGCAATAGCTAGCAACCCCTTCAGTTTGTATGAGTATGTGTTTGTGTATGCTGCAACCCGGACTAAAATTAAATATTATATCAATTCCTGTGAGCTAGTCTTCGTTCTTTATTATATATGACGTGAATCAAAATGATATGACGTAAGCAACGAGACAAATACCGGTTTTTATCTTTTCATCTTATTGTTTCTACAAAATTAAACTTAGAAAAAAAGCAAAACAATATTTATTACAAATAAAACTTAATCAACTTAGTATTCTTTGCTTATCCTCAATCTTGAAAAATTTAACGCCAAAGTTCTGATCAAAGCACTTTATTTCTATATTAGTATCATCAGTTCATTTGATATATTTTGCGACAAAATAGAACTAAAAATGAATTACTACAAAGAAAAATATTCTTTTCAAACTAAAAGGTATCATCATCTGGCAGTGAGGCACTTCAAACGCCTAGATCCGGAAGGAAAAGAGTCTCAAGTCGGCGTTGCCATTTTGGATCTATGCAAATCACTTGAGATTTTCACTCAATTCATGGACACTTTTCATGAAGAGGATATTAAGAAAGCCTACGAATATGTAGATGCCAAAGCTGGATCGCCTAGTCACGCTAATCCTGATTCTCAAGTCCGAGCTACAAGTTTATACGAAAATCAAAGCATCGATAGTGGCTCGACAAAGGTGGCCGGAGGGACAAGAGTAAATGCAGTAAAGGCTTTATCTGTTCCTAAAGTAGACTTGATTTTCAAGCCAATATATTTCCCTTGCTGTTCAAGCCAAGGGACAGAAAGTTTCCTACACAGGGGTTTCGGACAAGGTGGTTCTAATGGTGTACTTTTTGTTTTAATCTGACTCCTTTGTCAGGAACTATGGGTTTTTATATTTCTTAACATTGGACGTGATCGTCTCTTACTAGGTTGCTAGCTATCGCTGGAACCCGGAAAAAAAAACACATTGTGCCCACATCGTTCTTTACTCAGGAAGTGCTAGTGCGCTGCCTATGATAATAAACTGATTACACACAGGAAAAAGCCTACGGCTTTTTCTTCTTTTAAATAGTAAGAGACGAGTCTCAAATAATCAAGTAGCTAGCTAATTCCAAAGGTATGCAATTTTTGTTATTCCAATGATCGTTTTCTATTGTAACTAGGTTTCAGCCATCTCTACAGCCATGATACTATTGGAAATTACATAATCCCTATTTATGTTTTAGTTAACATGGGCAAGGTGTCGTTCTTTATTGTATTGATTTTTAACCCAATTAATTTCCTTTAAAATGAGCTATTGAACAACCCTCTACGATGTTCCAGTGCCAAGCTATCTCTGGATACAAAAAAAGAAAAAAAAAAGAAAAAAAAAAAAGAAAAAAATATCCCGGTTAGCCCGAAGGTTTTAGTAGCTGCCCCGTTACTTTTTTTTAAAGCCAATATATTTCTCTTGCGGTTAAAGCCCAGGGCCCGAAATTTTAATATGCCGGGGTTTCGGACAAGGCGGTTCTAATGGTGTACTTTTTGTTTTGATTTGACCCTTTTTTAAGAACTATGGGTTTTTATATTTCTTAACATTGGACGGGATCGTCTCTTACTAGGTTGCTAGCTACCGCTGCAACCCGGATCTAGCTAAAATAATGAAGATAATATGAATGAACCACAGTGTTCAGTTTCTTTGGATTTGATGTCGTTTTTAAACTATAAATACAAACAGGAAAAAGCCTACGGCTTTTTCTTCTTTTAAATAGTAAGAGACGAAACTCAAACAATCAAGTAGCTAACTAAGTCCATTGTATGGAATGGTTTGTTATTTCAGTGATCGTCTTCTTATGTAAAAAAATATAAATACTGTAATCTAAACTATAGTAAAGTTGCGTATGCAAGTTAGTATAGGGAAGAGTTTGATCTTTATTATACTGGAAACAAAGTAAAGAGAAAAAAATATCCCGTTTAGGCAGAATGTTGTAGCAGCTGTCACTTTTCTTGATTTTTTAGTACTGATTTTTTAACTTGCGTGTAGCTTGCTTTGATCTAGCCATTATGTATTCATGAATGAGACCATTTACAGTTTTGACGTTTCTTATATAGTAATTATGACGTCACTGCATCAAAAATAAAGTTTTTGGTGGAAAAATTTATTCTCTTTTAGAAATAATTTATTTTAGTTACAAAAGGTTTTTAACCCAATTAATTTCCTTTAAAATTAGCTATTGAACAACCCTCTACGATGTTCCAGTGCCAAGCTATCTCTGGATACAAAAAAAAAGAGAAAAAAAGAAAAAAAATATCCCGTTTGGGGAGAATAACGTGGTTAAAGTCAATTTTCGTGATTTTCAAGCCAATATATTTCCCTTGCTGTTCAAGCCAAGGGGCAGAAAGTTTCCTATACAGGTGTTTCGGACAAGGCGGTTCTAATGGTGTACTTTTTGTTTTGATCTGACTCTTTTTTTAGGAGCTATGGGTTTTTATATTTCTTAACATTGGACGTGATCGTCTCTTACTAGGCTGCTAGCTACCGCTTCAACCCGGATGAAGTTGCGTATGCAAGTTAGTATAGGGAAGAGTTTGATCTTTATTATATTGCTAGCTACCACTTAAACCCGGATTATGTAATAGGTTGCTAGCTACCGCTGCAACCTAGATATTCTTATTTCTGCTACTATGGGCTAAGTTTCGTTCTTTCATGTAAAACTAGCAAAACATTTTTTAAGCCTGATGAAGATTTAACCAATGGGTCAAAATTAAGGTTGCAAGTCGACGATTTTGTTTTGGCCTTATTAAAATTGGTATGGTGAAATAATAATATGCATATGGCTCTTAAATCATACTTTTTATGGTTCCATATGGTCTAGTGGATAGGATAGTTAACTTTCACTTAACAGGCTTGGGTTCGATTCCCGGTGTGGGAAAATTTTTAACTCTATAATCTTCGAACATTTGAACCTTTTATAATTTATAATGAAGTATAATATAAATACTGTAATCTTAACTATAGTGAAGTTGCGTATACAAGTTAGTATGAGGAAGAGTTCGATCTTAATTATAATTTTTTTTATTACAAAACCTTTTTAACCCCATTGATTTCCTTTAAAATGAGCCATTGAACAACTGTCTATGATGTTCCAGTCCAAGCTATCTGTGGAATTACTAATCTATAATATAATTAAGTGGCGTATAAAATTTACTATAGGCAAGAGGTCGTTCGTTATTATAATCTTACTGCCAGAATGAGAAATGGTGTCTTCTTTTCTCTCATTTGAAGCCTCTTTTACTGGAATATTGTCATCCCTTTACTGAAATCCTTAATGTATTACAAACAAGAAAAAGCCTATGGCTTTTTCTTAATTAGAATAGTAAGAGACGACCTGGCTAAAACCTACAATTATGACATCATTGATCAATCTTTAAAATGAAATTATAATCTTATTTTAGTTTCTATGGGTTGTAAGTTTGTTCTATACTGTAATGGTTTGTCCTTTACTAGGTTTCAGCCATCTCTAAAGCCATGATACTGCTGGAAATTAAATAATCCCTATTTATGTTTCAGTTAACATGGCCTAAGTGTCGTTCTTTATTATAAACTGCTGTAACCCTGATTATTGCTAGCTACCGCTTCAACCCGGATTACTAACAAACAGGAAAAACCCTACGGCTTTTTCTTCTTTGAAATAGTAAGAAAAGAACCTACAATAGCTGAATTAAGTCCAATGTATGCAATGTTTTGTTATTCCAATGATTGTCTTTTAATGTAAAATTATTCCGATGATCGTCTTTCAATGTAATTTTCAAACCAAATTAGCTGCTATGGCCTACATTTCGTTCTTTACAATAATGAACAATATCAGTACTTTATGTAAAATTTACTAACCTATACTATAGTTAAGTGGCCTATATAATTTAGTATAGGCAAGAGGTCGTTCTTTATTGTATAATTTCCTTGTCAGATCTAGATTCAGAGCATTTTTCAATAGTTGTCTCGTACTTTTCAGGATAGTTTGTTCTACTACACAGAGAATTTTTTGCCAAATATTCAGAAGAACTAAAAGAACTGTTTGAAACACAGTTAGAAATGCTTTTTTCTTTAGTCGGTGTTCCAGGAATTTGTTCTAAATCATTAGTCTTACAAACACATTTACTAATAACCCTAACAGGCTCGTTTTCGCCATAATTGAAAAACATTGCTTTTCCTTCGCTGTTTATAGGTATGCTTGTATATATATTTTTATTGCTGATACATAAACTGCAATTGCTCCTTCCAAAATTAATATACGAATTTTCAAAGAAGTACGCCTCCGTATATTCACTGTGTTGTCGAACATTTTCCATTGCATCTATAAACTGTTCCACAGTTGCCAATCCATACCTTGGAAGCTTTTCGTTAAACTGGCAACATTTCTTTTGGATATTACTATGAAGCTTTGCCAAAGAATTTCTAGCCGACTTTTCAACAGCATCCGCTCTTTCAAAGAGAATTTTAATCTGTAATTTTGAATACTTTTTGTGATCCTGATAAAATATGAGTAAAATGTTTCTCAATTTACAAAGATCAGCCTGCATTTTTGCCATCTTCTTGTATTTCTGAATGTAATTTTTCCCTTTGTCCTTATGCGTTCTTATGTACAACCTCGCAGAGAATTTAATTTTTTCATTATAGCTTTTGTCACCCCAGTATCTACCCATTATTCTGGTAGCAACTTTTTTCTGATATATTTTTCTGTAATCTTCATCATTGTGATAACGCTCCTTGATCTTTTGCCTAGCCTGCTCAATTGTTGCTTCTCTACAAAGTTTATCATTTTGATAACGCTCCTTGATCTTTTGTTTGGCTGTCTCAATTTTTGCATGTCTATAATCTTCATCATTGGGATAACACATCTTGCTGTTTTGTTTGATTACTTCTCAATATGCCTGGTTGGTTGAATACCTTTGCTTTTTTCTTTTCAAGATACTTTCTCTGTTGTTTGTGTAGTACTGTTTTTTCAACTTACGTGCAGCTTGCTTGATTGAAACCATTATGTAATTATGAATGATTTACAGTTCTGACGCTTCTTAAATAGTAATTATGACGTCACAAAGTAATGATTTTATTTCATGATGACGTCATAGCGCAATGATATTATTTCATGACGTCTTCAGAAACAACAATATAAGGTCATGTTTTTTTATTCACGTCATAGCTCTAATATAAAACTATGACGACATTCAATATTTATCTAGTAGGGTTTCAGACAAGGTAATTCTAATGATGTACTTTTGTTTTGATTTGACTCTATTTTTAGGAGTTTTGGGTTTTTATATTTCTAAGCATTGGACTGATCGTCTCTTACTAGATTGCTAGCTACTGCTGCAACCCAGATTCACATATATGATTATTTATGAGAGCCAGCATGGCCGAGTGGTCCAAGGCACTGGTGTTAGCCACCAGTCTCTTCGGAGGCGTGGGTTCACATCTTACCACTGGTATACGATTATGTTTGAAAGACTGCAGTGTGAAAAGATATCAAAAATGTATTTTTTAGTGGAAAAATTTATTCTCTTTAAGAAATGATTTATTTTACTTACAAAAGGTTTTTAATCCAAATAATTTTCTTTAAAATGAGCCATTGAAAAACTCTCTATGATGTTCCAGTGCCAAGCTATCTCTGGAAACAAAGAAAAAAAATATCCCGTTTAGGCAGAATGTTGTAATAGCTGCCACTTTTCTTGATTTTCAAGCCAATATATTTCCCTTGCTGTTCAAGTCAAGGGACAGAAATTTTACTATACAGGGGTTTCGGACAAGGCTGTTCTAATGGTGTACTTTTTGTTTTGATCTGACTCCTTTGTTAGGAGTTAGGGGTTTTTATATTTCTTAACATTGGACGTGATCGTCTTTTACTAGGTTGCTAGCTACCGCTGCAACCCGTATTAAGTTATGCAAGTTGCCCCCTGTTTACATATTATTTTAGTTACAAAGAGCATTTAACCCAATTAATTTACTTTAAAATGAGCCATTGAACAACTATCCATGATGTTCCAGCGCCAAGCTATCGGTGGAAAAGAAAAAAAATATCCCGTTTTGGCGGAATGTTGTAGTAGCTGCCACTTTTCTTGATTTCAAGCCAATACACTTCCCTTGCTGTTCAAGCCAAGGGACAGAAAGTTTCCTATATAGGGGTTTAGGACAAGGCGGTACTAATGGTTTACTTTTTGTTTTGATCTGACTCCTTTTTTAGGAGCTAAGAGCTTTTATATTTATTAACATTGGACATGATCGTCTCTTACTAGGTTGCTAGCTACCGCTGCAACCCGGATTTTAATCTGAAACTCTTCTTAGGACTTATGGGTTACTCCAGTTTTTACTATGGGGCGTGATCGTCTCTTACCAGGCTACTAGTTACCACTGCAACCCGGATTATATAAAAAAATCTAATTGACAAATACCATTTATGATGAAGTATATCGGTCCTTTATGTAAGTTGCTAGCTGCTACCCGGATAATAAACTGATTACAAACAGGAAAAAGCCTATGGCTTTTTCTTCTTTGAAATAGTAAGAGATGAACCTCAAACAATCAAGTAGCTAACTAATTGCAATGTGTACAATTGCTTGCTATTCCAATGATCGTCTTTTAATGTAACATTCATGTCATAGCTCTAATAAAACTATGACGACATTCATTATTTATTCAGTAGGGTTTCAGACAAGGGGGTTCTAATGATGTACTTTTGTTTTGATATGACTCTATTATTAGGAGTTCTGGGTTTTTATATTTCTTAGAATTGGACTGATCGTCTCTTACTAGGCTGCTAGCTACTGCTGCAACTCGTATTCACATATATAAATATGAGAAGCAGCGTGGCCGAGTGGTCCAATACGCTGGTGATAGCCACCAGTCTCTTCGGAGGCGTGGGTTCAAATCTTACCAATGGTATACGATTATGATTTATGTACAAAAATCAACGGGTCGATGTGACTAAATGAGGAATAACTAGACATATCATCAACCCTAGAATTACTTCTCTACTATCAGCTGCTGTAGCGCATTGGCTAGTGAGCTCTTCTCCTGACAAGGAAGAAAGAAGTTCGAGTAGCTCTAAAGTAACGAGTGAACGTATAATCACTCGCTTAGAAGGCATCTTATTACAAAACAATAAATAATATTCTTATCTAATTAACACTTCTTATAACTCTATCGAGTATCCTTAACCTAACAAAAAATAAAAAAATTTTTTTATTTTTCAGGTATTTTGTTAATTTGGAAAAGATTAAAATTATTGCTCAGATATCATAAATATTTTTGCAGTTTACATAATAACTTTAACGATTCTAAACTGAAAAATAAAATATATAAAAAATTGAATTTTTCGGTCTGAAAATACATAGTAAATCCCACATCGTGTAGTTAGAACTTAAACAAAAATAAAACTAATTTTAACATTTTAAGGTATTTTTCTAGCCTGAAGTGAAATATTCAAACTATTGCTCGGATACCATGAATATCTTTGCAGTTTACACAAGCTACAAAGAACGCACAGGCTGCTCTTTGTAAATTGTACGAATGTTTTACCTATTCAAATTTAAAGATAAATTGTACGAATGTTTTAATATTCAAAATTAAAGATTAAAATTATCTCTGAAAGAATAGATTTTATTGAAAAGTCAGCTAGAGATGATTTCGCATTACTTCATAGTAATATCCAAAAGAAATGTTGCATGTTTAGTGAAAAGTTTCCAAGGTATGGACCGGCAACTGTGGAACAGTTTACAGATGTAATGGAAAATCTTATACAACACTGTGAATATATGGAGGCATAATTGTCCATTGTCCTTTACTTATTTTTCAGCTTAAATTCGATGATCGAGCCTTTGTGTACTAACTACATCCAACGACTATGACGTCATTGATCAATATTATATATAAAAAATTAAGTTTTTTGTAAAAAATAATTAATTTAAAAAAATTAAGTACAAATAGCACTAGATCTAAAGATTTCCTTAAAAATGAGCCATTGAACAACTCTCTAAAATGTTCCAGTGCCAAGCTATCTGTGGAATATAAAGTTTAAATACAACTTTACCACAAACTGTTTGATTGTTTCAAAAATCAAATATCTTTGAAAAGACAGCAGTACGAAAAGACATCAAAAATACAGTTCTTAGTGGAAAAATTTATCCTGTTTTAAAAAAAATTCATTTTAGTTACAAATGATTTTTAAACCAATTAATTTACTTTAAAATAAGCCATTGAACAGCTCTCTACGATTTCCCAATGCCAAGCTATCTGTGGAAGAGAAGAAGAACAAGAAGAAGAAGAAAGAAAAAAATATCCCGTGTGTGGAGAATAACGTGGTTAAAGTCAATTTTCTTGATTTTCAAGCCAATTTATTTTCTTTGTTATTCAAGCCAAAGGGAGGTAAGTTTCCTTTATAGGGGTTTCGGACAAAGCGGTTCTAATGGTCTACTTTTTGTTTTTATCTGACTCTTTTTTTAGCAGTTAGGGGTTTTTATATTTCTTTAAATTGGACATGATTGTCTCTTACTAGGTAGCTAGCAACCGCTGCAACCCGGATCATTTGTTATACATAATTTTTTATGTATAACGTTAAAATCAGCGTCTTTTTCTGTATCTTCTATTTTACTTTTCTTTTGTTCTTTTTTTCTATGACTGCATGCACAATACTACTCTCCGTTTTCTTTCCTGTTGGAGAAATTTCGGTCAATAAGGTTACTTCATCTGGTGTACCTCTGATTTGCCTTTCTGGGAACTCAAACAATGTAAGATCTGTTCTATAAATTTTTCTCAAACGGTTGTACTCAATTAAAGCATCAACAAAGCAATAAATCTTTGTCTTATCAAATTCTACTAGATGTAAAACTGCACTAGTGGTCACACGGGAAAGAGCAACGTATGTCATACCTGGGCCAAAGCAATGATTACCTGCGTCAACAATTGCACAATGTAAACTTAGTCCTTGTGACTTGTGTATTGTAATGGCGAAGGCAAGTTGAAGAGGAAACTGTCTTCACGCGAAAAATACTTGCTTCAAAACTTCAAGGCGCACGGTGTCTCTGCCAATTTCAACCGGAAGTTCAACTCCTTCAAATTTTACAAAAACTCCAATTATTTTTCCGTTTGGTAGCAACTTGAAGCTTGTTACTGTACCCATTGATCCATTTACTAGCCCCTTAGCAACACAAATACTTCTTTGGAGCATTACACTTGCACCTACTGTAAGTAATAAGCTCATGAAAGTACCGGCGGTTCTTTTTCTGTCGTTGGCGAAGTTTAAAGCAGTGTTTGCTGCTTTCTGTTCGAATCGTTTATCGTCAACAACTGAAGAGAGTCAATCAACTGCAGAAAGTTTAACGTGGTCTGAGCAGCTTTTTGTAAGAAGCAACTCGTTAAATACCATACAAGTTTCATTGGTGGGAATAAGAATGGTAGGTCTATTTCCGTCTTCATACAATTTTGAGTAAAGATCTATAATTTCGTCATTTGAAGCTCTGTAGGAGTTCCCAATTTTTCTCTTTTGAAGACTATTCAAATTTTCACCAGTGCAAAACCCCTGTCTAATTTCAGCAAGTGCATGAGCATAACTCTTATCCATCTTTTTGTCTCACATTTATACTTAGTTCCTCATAATCAAATAGATGCCAGAGGTTGAAAGTACCGACTGATCTGATTCTATTTTTTACTTCTAGTCGTGTGAGAGGTATATAAGGAGGAATACCACTTGTTGGTCTTAATTGAAGAAAATCTCTAAAAAATACGCAGTTAGCATTACCCATTGGCAAATCAACTGCCATTATTTCTGATAGTCTTAAGTGAATGTAGGTTAAAAGAAGAGACGAAACCATATTAATTTCATCAATAATAAAAAGTCTTGTCTCCTTAAGTATCTTTCTCAAAGTAAGAAGTTTTTCAGTGGAGATAGGTGTGTATTTTGTGGTGTTTTCCTGATCAATAGCTAAACTTAAACAACTTTGTATTGTTAAACCATTGATGCTATTTGCAGCAATACCAGTAGGTGCCATAACTACAACGGGACAATCTTCATTCTTGAACTTGTTGCAAAGTAGTCTTCTCACGACACTGATAACCCTAGATTTTTCTGCACCCCCACATCCAGATACAATCAACTTCAGAGATGTTGCACCATTGCACTTGGTAACTGAGTCTAAATTTTGTCAACAACTCTCTTTTTATCAATATTGAGTGACTCATAATCATTTTTCAACCTGTGTTCGGTGTCACCATTTGAAATCTGTTTGTTTGCGTCTAAAAAATCCTCAATAGCATCTGCTGCTCTGTAAATGACTCCTCCCTGAATTGCGTTTTCTGGGTCATCTCCAATGTTTTCATCAATATTTTCTGCCTTTAGAATTTGTTTTGCACGTTCTCGGACCCTTTCTTCAAAGTCAATATCCCTTTTCCTCTTAAAAACAAATTTTTCGTGGTAAGCTACCATATCGGGATAATTTACACTTTCAACACAGTAGGTTTCGTTGTTGCTATTTCCACTGACTACTAGTTCATTTTCATTTTGCCAAGGTTTAAACAATTCTAAAAGATCTCCATAGTAAGCATTTTTCTTCTCGTCAGTTTCAAATGGGTTTACCTTTCTGTGTTGTATGATATACGGTTTAAAAAGTCTTTTTCTGAGGTAGAAGGACCCGTCAGTTAACATCATATTATCATCTGAACCATTACGCTCCCGTTCGTACTAAGACAATAACTGAAAAAGACTGATATTTTCCATATGTTCCGGTCTTTTAGGGTAGATATCACTAACCCAGTGGGCAATGTACAAATCACTACTCTGTGGATCGTTTTTAGCAAGTTTTTCAAGCTCCTCATACCTTCTCAGTGTCTTCTTCACCTCGCTCTTTTTTGCAAGGTCAATATATCTTAATTGCCTAGAAATGCTATACAATTTAGTACCAACAAGCCTATCAGCAGCTTCAAATGCTCCATCTTGACGGGTTTTAATGGACTTCAACAAGTAGGATATAGTTCGTTGACCAAGACTTTTGCATGCATTAATTACTTCCTCCCACTTTGCTTCTATTTCGACACTCTCCACTTTAGTGATGTAATCGGTAATGTAATACGGTAATTTAGAGCCCAAATGGCCAATATATTGAACATCAATGTTTGCATGATTAGCAATAAGTAACGCAGGAGAATAGTCATTTATATAACGCTCGTCATCTCTTCGAAGCGGATGATATATTCTTTTTCTTGGCTTTTTACGGTCTCTACCATGAGCCAGGCTGTCAAGGATGTCGTATAATTCTGTTCGTTCCTTTATAGGACGAGGAAAGCCAAACTTACAATACGTAACCCATCTTCTTCTTTTTCTCTAATATTTTCTTTGACAGTATTTATTACAGTGGTGCACTTGATAGTCTTTGACCAGTTTGTGAAGAGTTAGACTTGTCAATCTATTTGGTATTTCACGAGTTATAATAATATCGATATATTGAATCACTTCAGATGCTGTTGATTTCCCAATAATAGGAGCATCTTCAATCCACAACACACAGTGTACATGAAGCGCACCTTGTTTCTGATAATCAATACGCCAGAAATGATCCTTAGTCTTACCAAACAAAGGATTTGTCTTTGAACAAATTAACTCATTAAATGTAGGTGTCCATTTTTTGTCAAAGTGCTTGGAAACTGCAGCTGGATCTAGACACGTCAACTCTGCTGGGGTCATTTTTGCCACATCAGGTAAGTTCTTATGGACAGTCCGTAAATAGTCAATAAATTAAGGAGAGTACCACTCAGTACATGAAACTGTCAGAAACAAATTCGGTGGACCCAATTGCTCAATCATTGACTTTACTTTATAGGAAAGAGATTGAAAATACTGCTGAGATCTTCAGATTTTTGACTGAACAGAAAACAAAGTCGCTTCCATATCTCCATCACGGGAAAGAAGCCTGTCTATAAATTGACGAGCAATTTGATTTGATTTCACAGTCCGCAACATATGACCGACGCTATTACACATGTAAAGGAATTCTTGCAATTGGAAGCTGTGAAAAAGAAACTGTTTGTCAAGACGAAACTTAGTATGTCTGCTAAGAAGCCTTGATTTAAAATATTCTGCATCCCTAATCCGAACAGGTCTTGCCTTGTCACGCAAGCCATATTTGCCTTTCAGGAAAAGATTCAGAAACACTTTTAGATCACGTTCTTCCTGAAATAAGTCTTCGCTCTCACCTTTTAGTTTCTTGGTTTGAAATTGGCCAGTACCAAGATCTTTCATCTGCTTAAAATCTTCAATGAAGTCTTTAGGAACCACTGAATTGATAGGCTGGACAGAAAAAATTCAACCAATGTAGATTTTGCGCTTTCTGTCAGTTTCTAAAGTATTGCTTCCTGTATTTCAGGTAAATTATCAACACCAACCGCTTTTTCAGCAAGAAGCGCTTCAAGTATTTTATTTAAATCTTCTAGGGTGTATGCACGTATTGTTTTATAGAGACTGTTGTTCTCTCTTAACCACAACAGTGCTTCATGGACTTTACTCAAATCCATTGGTGCAGTCCAAACATTCTTGTTGTAAGTAGGCTGACCATTGACAATGCCTACAATCCTATCAATGTTAAGACATTTTTCAGCCTAAATATCTGCATTTGCTTGCACATCAAGAGGAAGATATACTATTCTACCCCTAAGAGCGTCAACAAAATCTGTTCTAGGTCTCTTCAATGCAGTTACTTGCCCTAATCTGACAATCGTAAGACAAGGCATTACAGATCGAATCATTGCCATTTCAAAATTATTTAAACACGTTATACATTCCGGTGTACAGTCGATATGAAGGTTATTTAATACTGTTCTGACATTCTCCTGACTTTTCAACATTTTCCCAGCACAGTAATCACAGATAGAGAATGAATCTATTACATCCTCTTTCCAACCTGTACAATAAATTAGCTGTTCTCTGTCATCTTTGGGTATGTCCTGCTGGAGGTGTTCTAAAATCGTGGCCAACATTACATAAAAACTTTTCCTATTTGAAAGGGATCATAGACTCTTCAATTGGCATTTTTTCTTTATTTGCTCGCAACTGTCACATTGCATTGTGGGGTATACATCCCTGATGTTAGCTACCTTATCAAGGCTCTCACCAAATAAGTTTATTATTGTATTTTCATCTACAGAAAAACTCTAATATTGATATCACCGTATCACCGTATCACTTCTTCTAAATAATGATTTAGTTCCTTGTACGAGCCCTTGACTTTTAGTAGATTAATATGTTGTTTAATCTTAGATTTTCATACTGCCTTATATACGCTATTAATGAAACAGGTCAAGACAGGAAAATGTGGAGCTAGTGCCCTTAGAGAACTCAAATAGCTCTGACATCCCTCATTTGGGCTAAAGTATAACGAATGCCCATGCTTTCTTGTGTCCCTGTGATTGATTTCACAATAATCCAAGCCGCCAAGGTAGAAATTAACCACTTTTTCAGTTGAAAATTTAAATACTATATTATTTTCAAGGATTTCAAAAAGAATTTGACATAATTCAATATCCATCGGATAGAGCTTGCAGATATCAGGATGACATTGCCAAGTAACCTGCTGCCCAATTTTTGGTTTGGAATGTTTACTCAGATTGTTATAGGAGACTTCAGCCATCATAATTTCCTTGTCAGATCTATTTTCACAGAATTTTTCAATAGTTGTCTTTTACTTTTCAGGACAGTTTGTTCTACAACGCAGAGCATTTTTTGCCAAATATTCACAAGAACTGTTTAAAACACAGTTAGAAATACTTTTTTCTTGAGGCGGTGTTCCAGGAATTTGTCCTAAATCATTAGTCTTATAAAGACTTATACTAATAACCCAAACAGGCTCGTTTTCACCAGGCTCGTAATTGAAAAACATTGCCTTTCCTTCACTGTTGATATGTATGCTTGTATATATATTTTTATTGCTGCTGCATGAACTGCAATTGCTCCTTCCAAAATTAATATGCGAATTTTCTAAGAAGTACGCCTCCGTATATTCACTGTGTTGTCGAACATTTTCTATTGCATCTATAAACTGTTCCGCAGTTTCCAATCCATACCATGGAAGCTTTTCATTAAACTGACAACATTTTTTTTGGATATTACTATGAAGTTTTGACAGAGCATTTCTAGCCGACTTTTCAACAGCATCCGCTCTTTCAAAGAGAAATTTAATCTGTAATTTTGAATATTTTTTGTGATCCTGGTTAAACATGCGTAAAATGTTTCTCAATTTACTTAGATCAGCTTATACTTTTGCATTCTTCTTGTTTTTCTGAATGTCTCTGTTTTTTATATAGTACTGTTTTTTTTTAATTACGTATAACTCGCTTAGAAGGCATCTTATTGTAAAACAAGAAATAATATTCTTATCTAATTAACACTTCTTAAGACTAGTATCGAGTATCAATAACCTAACAAAAAATAGAACTAATTTTCAAATTTTCAGGTATTTTGTTAGTTTCAATGAAAAGATTAAAATTATTGCTCAGATATCATAAATATTTTTACAGTTTACATAATAACTTTAGCGATTTTAAGCTTAGAAATAAAATATATTAAAAAATTGAATTTTTTGGTCTGATAATGCATATTAAATCCCACAACGGGTAGTTAGAACCTAACTAAAAATTAAAACTAATTTTAACATTTTAAGGTATTTCTCTAACTTGAAATATTCAAAATTTTGCTCGGATAACACGTATATTTTTGCAGTTTACACAAGCGGCACAGAATGCACAGGCTGATCTTTGTAAATTAATAAAAATTTTACAAATGTTTTACCGGGATACGAAAACTATTCAAAATTAAAGATTAAAATGTTCTCTGAAAGAAAGGATTTTGCTGAAAAGTCAGCTAGAGATGCTTTCACAAAACTTCATAGTAATATCCCAAAAAGAAATGTTGCATGTTTAGTGAAAAGCTTCCAAGGTATGGACCAGCAACTGTGGAACAGTTTACAGATGTAATGAGAAATCTTATACATCACTGTGAATATATGGAGGCATAGTTGTCCCTAACTTAGTTTCAACTTAAATTCGATGTTCGAGCCTTTATTATGTACTAACTACATCCAAAGACTATGACATCATTGATAAATATTGTATATATAAAATTAAGTTTTTCGTAAAAAATAATTAGTTTAAAAAATAAATTAAACACAAATGGCACCAGATCTAGAGATTTCCTATAAAATGATCCATTGAACAACTCTTTACGATGTTCCAGTTCTAAGCTATATGTGGAAAAGAAAGAAGAAAAAATATTCTGTTTGTGGAGAATAGCGTGGTTAAAGTCAATTTTCTTGATTTTCAAGCCAACATAATTTCTTTGTTATTCAAGCCAAAGGGCAGTAGGTTTCCTTTATAGGGATTTCGAGTAAGGCGGTTCTAATGGTGTACGTTTTGTTTTGATTTGACTCTTTTTTTAGGAGTTAGGGGTTTTTATATTTCTTAACATTGGACGTGATCGTCTCTTACTAGGTTGCTAGCTACCACTGCAACCCAGATAACATGAAATTATAGTCTTATTTTAGTTACTATGAGCTGGAAGTTTGTTCTTTACTGTAATAACGTGGGTTCAAATCTTGCCGCTGGTTTAAGATTATGACTTATGTACAAAAATGAAACATCTTTCAAAAGACTGCAGTAAGAAAAGACATCAAAAATGCAGTTTTTAGTGGAAAAATTTATTCTCTTTTTGAAATAATTTATTTTATTTACAAAAGATTTTTAACCCAATTAATTTCCTTTAAAATGAGCCATTGAACAACTCTCTACGATGTTCCAGTGCCAAGCTATCTGTGGAAAAGAAAAAAAGATAAAAAAATATCCCGTTTAGGCAGAATGTTGTAGTAGCTGTCATTTTTTTTTATTTTTCAAGCCAATATAGTTCCCTTGCCGTTCAAGTCAAGGAACAGAAAGTTTCCTATATAGGGTTTTCGGCCAAGGTGGTTCTAATGGTGTACTTTTTGTTTTGATTTGACTCTTTTCTTAGGAGCTATGAGTTTTTTAATTTCTTAACATAGGAAGTGATCGTCTCTTACTAGGTTGCTAGCTATCGCTGCTGTCCGGATTATATGCCCCAAAGGCATAACTTAAAACTCTTGCCCTGAGGGTTGTGGGGGAGTGTCCTCCTAAAAATCGTATTTTCTATTTGAAAATCAACTACGCTGAACAAAATGGATATCTCAAAATTTTGATTGGATGTGTTGGGGGAATGATGAGCGTAAGGGGGAGGAATAGTTGCCCTCCAACCATTTCTGACTATTATAAAGGGCACTAGCCACTCCAATTTTCAAACGAATGAGCTCTTTTAGAAGTTTCTACGACAACTCCTTTTATACGAAGTGCCCGGGTATGGAAAAAAACATTGTTCCCTCATCATTATTTAGTATGACTATGTACTAAAGATCGTTCTTTAATGTAATTCTGGTAGCAACTTTTTTCTTATATATTTTTTGGTAATCTTCATCATTGTGATAACGCTCCTTGATCTTTTGTCTAGCCTGATCAATACTTGCTTCTCTGTAATCTTTATCATTATCATACCGTTCCTTGCTCTTTTGTCTAGCCTGCTCAATTGTTGCTTCTCTATAAAGTTTATCATTGTGATAAAGCTCCTTGATCTTTTGTCTAGCCTGCTCAATTCTTGCTTCTCTGTAATCTTCATCATTATCATACCGTTCCTTGCTCTTTTGTCTAGCCTGCTCAATTGTTGCTTCTCTATTAAGTTTATCATTGTGATAACGCTCCTTGATCTTTTTTCTAGCCTGCTCAATTTTTACTTCTCGATCCGCCTGGTCGGTTGAATACCTTTGCTTTTCTCTTTTCAAGATAATATCTCTGTTGTCTGTGTAGTACTATTTTTTTAACTTGCGTGCAGCTTACTTTGATCTAACCATTATCTAATTAACGAATGAGACCATTTACATCCTTGTCGTTCCTAAGTAGTAAAATATTTTACACCATATGACTTAATGAGTGACGTGACGTGACGACAACACAGACACCATAAATATTTTACACCATCACGTCGACAACACAGACACCATAAATATTTTACACCATAATTTTTATAATGATGTAGTTTATAGACATGCGAAAATTGATAGTGACAAACAGCGTTATTATAATGATGAAGTTTATAAACATGCAACAATTAAGAAAGCCAAACAAAAGAGCAAGTAACTGTATGATAACGATATAGATTACCGAAACAAATTTTTACGTCACGTCACTCATTAAGTCATATATGATTATTAGTAAAAAATAGGTTTTAGATATTACATCATTTCACTTATTACGTCATATATGGTTATTAGTAGATAATCGGTAAAATATTCGTTCTTTATTATAATAATAGAGTTCGTTCTTTATTATAATAACAAATTAACTTTTCCGTAAAAAATAATTAATTTAAAAGAAAATTAAGTAAAAATAGCACTAGATCTAGAGGTTTCCTTTAAAATGAGCCATTGAACAACTCTCTACAATGTCCCAGTGCCAAGCTATCTGCGGAAAAGAAGAAGAAGAAAGAAAGAAAAAATATCCCGTTTGTGGGATATTTTTCTTGGCCGAGTGGTCCAAGGCGTTTGTGTTAGTCACTAGTCTCTTCGGAAATGTGGGTTCAAATCCTACCACTGGAATACGATTATGACGTCATTGATCAATCTTTAATAAGAAATATGCGATTTTTCTTTAAAAACTGATTCTATTTTAAAAATAAATTGTTTTAAGTACAAAAGGTTTTTAACCCAATTAATTTCCTTTAAAATGAGCCATTGAACAACTCTCTATGATGTTCCAGTGCCAAGCTATCTGTGGAAAAGAAGATGAAAGAAAAAATATCCCCTTTGTGGAGAATAACGTGGTAAAATCAAATTTTCTTGATTTTCAAGCCAATATATATTCTTTGTTATTCAAGCCAAAGGGTGGTAAGTTTCCCTTATAGGAATTTTGGACAAGGCGATACTAATGGTGTTCTTTTTGTTTTGATCTGACTCTGTTTTTAGGAGTTATGGGTTTTTATATTTCTTAACATTGGACGTGATCGTCTCATACTAGGTTGCTAGCTGCTGCTGCAACCCGGATAATATAAAACTATGATGACATTCATTATTTATCTAGTAGGGTTTCAGACAAGGTAATTCTAATGATGTACTTTTGTTTTGATCTGACTCTATTTTTAGGAGTTTTGGGTTTTTATATTTCTTAGCATTGGACTGATCGTCTCTTTCTAGGTTGCTAGCTACTGCTGCAACCCAAATTCACATATATATATTTATTTATGAGAGGCAGCCTGGCCGAGTGGTCCAAGGCACTGGTGTTATCCACCAGTCTCTTCGGAGGCGTGGGTTCAAATCTTGCTGCTGGTATACAATTATGTTTGAAAGACTGCAGTGTGAAAAGACATCAAAAATGCAGTTTTTGGTGGAAAAATTTATTTTCTTTTAGAAATAATTGTAGTTGTTCTAAAATCGTGGCCATCATTTCATCAAAACTTTCTTATTTGAAAGGGATCTTAGACTCTTCAATTGGTGTTTTGTCTTAACTGCTCGCAAATGTCAAAATGCGCTGTAGGGTATACATCCCTGATGTTAGCTACCTTATCAAGGCTCTCACCAAATAATTTTATTATTGTATTTTCATCCACAGAAACTCTAATATTGCTATCACCGTAGATGAAGTCTTGACTATTATTACGACAGAGTCTACTTGACACTTCTTCTATATAATAACTTAGTTCCGTGTACGAGCCCTCGACTATTAGTAGATTAATATGTTGTATAATCTTAGATTTTGATACTGCCTTACATACGCTATTAATGAAACAGGTCAAGACAGGAAAATGTGGAGCTAGTGCCCTTAGAGAACGCAAATAGCTCTGACATCTCTCATTTGGGCTACAGTTTAACGAATGCCCATCTTTTCTTGTGTCCCTGTAATTGATTTCACAATAATCCAAGCCGTCAAGGTAGAAATTAACCACTTTGTCAGTGGAAAATTTTAATGCTATATTATTTTCAAGGATATCAAAAAGAATTTGACATAATTCAATATCCCTCGGATAGAGCTTGCAAATATCAGGGTGACATTGCCAAGTAACCTGCTGCCCAAATTTTGGTTTTGATTGTTTACTCAGATTGTTATAGGTGACTTCAGCCATCATAATTTCCTTGTCAGATCTAGATTCAGAGCATTTTTCAATAGTTGTATCGTACTTTTCAGGACAGTTTGTTCTACTACACAGAGAATTTTTTGCCAAATATTCAGTAGAACAATAAGAACTACTTAAAACACAGTTAGAAATGCTTTTTTCTTGAGTCGGTGTTCCAGGAATTTATTCTAAATCATTAGTCTTACAAACACATATACTAATAACCCTAACAGGCTCATTTTCACCATAATTGAAAAACATTGCTTTTCCTTCGCTGTTGATAGGTATGCTTGTATATATATTTTTATTGCTGCTACATAAACTGCAATTGCTCCTTCCAAAATTAATATACGAATTCTCTAAGAAGTACGCCTCTGTATATTCACTGTTTTGTCGAAAATATTCAATTGTATCTAAAAACTGTTCCGCAGTTGCCAGTCCATACCTTGGAAGCTTTTCATTAAACTGACAACATTTCTTTTGGATATTACTATAAAGCTTTGCCAAAGCATTTCCAGCTGACTTTTCAACAGCATTCGCTCTTTTAAAGAGAGTTTTAATCTGTAATTTTGAATACTTTTCGTGATCCTGGTAAAACATACGTAAAATGTTTCTCAATTTACGAAGATCAACATGCATTTTTGCCATCTTCTTGTATTTCTGAATGTAATTTTTCCCTTTGTCCTTTTGCGTTCTTCGGTACAACCTCGCAGAGAATTTAATTTTTTCATTATAGCTTTTGTCACCCCAGTATCTACCCATTATTCTGGTAGCAACTTTTTTCTTATATTTGTTTCGGTAATCTATATCGTTATCATACAGTTACTTGCTCTTTTGTTTGGCTTTCTCAATTGTTGCATGTTTATAAACTTCATCATTATAATAACGCTGTTTGTCACTATCAATTTTCGCATGTCTATAAACTACATCATTATAATAATGCAGTTTGTCACTATAAATTTTCGAATCTCGTTACGCCTGGTTGGTTGAATACCTTTGCTTTTCTTTTTTCAAGATGCTATTTCTGTTTTTTTGGTAGTACTGTTTTTTTAACTTGCGTGTAGCTTGCTTGATTGAAACCATTATGTAACCATTAGTTGAATGTTTGTGTCACGTATAAAGTATCAAGAACCTAACAAAAAATTAAACTAAATTTTAAATTTTCAGGTATTTTTCTAGTCTAAATTAAAAGATTAAAACTATTGATCAGACACCATAAATATTTTTGCAGTTTATAACTTTAGCGATTCTGAACCAAAAACGAAAATAAAATAAAAATTATTTTTTTTAATTTTTACATCACGTCGCTCATTAATAATTTTATGGTTATTAGTACACAATAGGTTTTAGATATTACGTCATGTAACTTATTACGTCATATATGGTTATTAGTAGATAATCGGTAAAATATTCGTTCTTTATTATAATTAACATTGGACGTGATCGTCTCTTACTAGGTTGCTAGCTACCGCTGCAACCCGGATAGAGTTCGTTCTTTATTATAATAAAAAATTAAGTTTTCCGTAAAAAATAATTAATTTAAAAGAAAATTAGATAGAAATGGCACAAGATCTAGAGATTTCCTTTAAAATGAGCCATTGAACAACTCTCTACAATGTTCCAGTGCCAAGCTATCTGTGGAAAAGAAGAAGAAGAAGAAAGAAAGAAAAAAATATCCTGTTTGTGGGATATTTTTCTTGGCCGAGTGGTCCAAGGCGCTGGTGTTAGTCACCAGTCTCTTCGGAAGTGTGGGTTCAAATCCTACCAATGGTATACGATTATGACGTCATTGATCAATCTTTAATATTGAAATATGCAATTATTCGTAAAAATTTGATTCTATTTTAAAAATACATTGTTTTAAGTACAAAAAGTTTTTGACGCCATTAATTTCCCTTAAAAGGGGCCATTGAACAACTCTCTACGATGTTCCAGTGCCAAGCTATCTGTGGAAAAGAAGAAGAAAGAAAAAAATATCCCCTTTGAGGAGAATAACGTGGTAAAAGTCAATTTTCTTGATTTTCAAGCCAATATATTTTCTTTGTTATTCAAGCCAAAGGGCGGTAAGTTTCCCTTATAGGAATTTCGGACAAGACAATTCTAATGGTGTACTTTTTGTTTTGATCGTACTCTTTTCTTAGGAGTTTTGGGTTTTTATATTTCTTAACATTGGACGTGATCGTCTCTTACTAGGTTGCTAGCTACCGCTGCAACCCAGACTACTACTCCTGGAGCCACCGTATATCAGTTACTATTGGCGAGAGATCGTTCTTTACTGTAACAAAACTTACATATTCTGAATTTATGATGAACAATATCGATCCTTCATGTAATTGCTAGCTACCGCTGCAACCCGGACGACTGAAGAAGAAAAAAACACATTGTGCCCACATCGTTGTTTACTCAGGCAGTGCTAGCGCGCTGCCTATGATAATAAACTGACTACACACAGGAAAAAGCCTATGGCTTTTTCTTCTTTGAAATAGTATGAGACGAGTCCCAAACATTCAAGTAGCTAGCTAATTCCAATGTATGCAATTGTTTGTTATTCCAATGATCGTCTTTTAATGTAACTAGGTTTCAGCCATCTCTACAGCAATGATACTGTTCTTTATCGTTCTTTATTGTACTGTATGTAAACTTGTTAAAAGACAAGTTTGTCGCATTATCATCCTTATGATGATTTATTAAAATATTGCATGTTTATTAAGATTATTATAACAACCCAGATAATAAACTGATTACAATCAGGAAAAAGCCTACGGCTTTTTCTTCTTTGAAATAGTAAGAGACGAACCTCAAACAATCAAGTGGCTAACTAATTGCAATGTGTGCAATTGTTTGTTATTCCAATGATCGTCTTTTAATGTAACTATACAGGGATTTCAGACAAGGGAGTTCTTAGGGTTTACTTTTTGTTTTGATCTGACTACTTTTTTGGAGTCAGATGGGTTTTTATATATCTTATGGAGCTATGGGTTTTTATATATCTTAACATTGGACGTGATCGTCTCTTACTAGGTTGCTAGCTGCCGCTGCAACCCGGATTTATAGGAGCTATGGGTTTTTATATTTCTTAACATTGGACGCGATCGTCTCTTACTAGGTTGCTAGCTACCGCTGCAACACAGATTTAAGTGAGAGCTCCTCTTTTCTATTATAATACGGTGCAACCCGGATCTTCAGTTACTACGGGCTACAGATCGGTCTTTACTGTAATCAAGTAGCTAACTAAGTCCAATGTATGGAATGGTTTGTTATTTCAGTGATCGTCTTTTAATGTAAAAATATAAATACTGTAATCTTAACTATAGTGAAGTTGCGTATGCAAGTTAGTATAGGGAAGAGTTTGATCTTTATTATACGTAAAAAAACTGATTCTATTTTAAAAATAATTTGTTTTAATTACAAAAGGTTATTAACCCCATTAATTTTCTTTAAAATGAGCCATTGAACAACTCTCTACGATGCTCCAGTGCCAAGCTATCTGTGGAATTACTAACCTATACTATAATTAAGTGGCGTATAAAATTTAGTATAGGCAAGAGGTCGTTCTTTATTATAATTCTCGATACGCCTGGTCGGTTGAATACCTTTGCTTTTTTATTTTCAAGCTACTATCTCTGTTGTTTGTGTAGTACTGTTTTTTCAACTTGCGTATAGTTTGCTTTGATCTAACCATTATCTAATCCAGAATGAGAGAATTTACATCTTTGTCGTTCTTAAGTAGTAATTATGACGTCCCGGGGTAATGATTTTATTGACGTCATGGCGCAATGATATTATTTCATGACGTCATCAGAAACAATATAATAAACAATATAATTTCGTGTTTTTCTAATCACGTCATAGCTCTAATATAAAACTATGATGACATTCATTATTCTCTAGTAGGGTTTCAGACAAGGTAATTCTAATGATGTACTTTTGTTTTGATCTGACTCTATTTTTAGGAGTTTTGTTATATTTCTTAGCATTGGACTGATCGTCTCTTACTAGGTTGCTAGTTACTGCTGCAACCCAAATTCACATATATATTTATTTATGAGAAAAAAAAATATATTTATTACACATAAAATATATATATTTATTACATATATATTTATATATAATTCACATATATATTTATTTATTGGCCTCAACGGTTGGAAACATGTATCAATAACAAAATTACGTAAAACCCGTGAAAGTTTCTCACCCAAACCAGGTACATATGGTAATGAAATGAAACTTTTTGATACATCTAAATCTAAAGACTGAGAAACCCCAATAGCTAAAGACTGTGAATCTCCTTTATTGGAAAATCTTTTCATAGATGCCATTGAAACCTCCGCTACACAATTTTAGAATCTCTCCTTGCTTCAGGGGTAGGTTCATGGATGATGCGGTGTGCGTTTGGAAACATGGATTGGACTCCTTAGACCTATTTTGTAAGCATTTAAATAGTATTGATAATAATATTAAATTTACAGTTGAGTTTGAGGATAATAATAAATTACCTTTTCTGGATATTTAATTAATTAAAAGGGATCTTCATTTACTTTTCTCGATTTACAGAAAACCAACGCAAAATGATAGGTATTTAAATTTTCATTCTTGCTACCCTATGTCGGTGAAACGGGGGGTTGTATTTCTTAACATTGGACGTGATCGTCTCTTACTAGGTTCCTACCTACCGCTGCAACACAGAAATAGCTAGCTAACTCCATTGTATGCAATGGTTTGTTATTTCAATGATCGTCTTTTAATGTACATTAAATAAAAAAAACAAGTTTTTTTAACTGAAAGTAAGGAACGACGTTAAAACTTAAAACGAACAGAAATTATTCCGTATATGAAGGGGGCTGTCCCCTCCTCAACGCCTCGCTCTTTACGCTAAAGTTTTTTTATTGTTTAAAAAAATAGAGTTGTGAGAAAGTCAAACTTTAGCGTAAAGAGCGAGGCGTTGAGGAGGGGACAGCCCCCTTCATATACGGAATAATTTCTGTTCGTTTTAAGTTTTAATGTCGTTCCTTAATTTCAGTTAAAAAAGGTTGTTTTTTTATTTAATTTTTGAAATATTTTTAATTAATTAAGTTTTTGTTTTTTTATAAAATTAAATTAATAATTAAAAAAAAATTTTAGTATTATATTTTTTTTAATTTATTTCAAGAAAATTTTTTAATTTTATTTAATAACGTTTTTATTAGTAATAAATATACGTAACTTGGAATTAACTTACTTAACGACCTTCTATATTCATAAATTTTTAACACGTATATTAGGGGGTTCGCCCCCTAGTCAATACCCTGCTCTTTAAACTATAGTTCGATTTTTTTTTCCAGTTCTTTAAAAATGACCTCTTAATCACAATCAGTTGATCAGTTGAAAAACTTGTTGTTTTTTATTTAATTCCTGATCTTTTTCTTTAATAATGCTGGGAAATCCGGCGCACCCTTCATAGCAATGTCCCTTCCCCCATGAAAACTTCCTTCATGGAAAGATCCTTCCATATAGCCCCGACCCTCTCCTTCCCCCACCTACCAGAAAAAATCTCCTCTGAAAAAGTCTGTATACTTCCCAATAGCCAATACTATATGTTAACAATGAGTAAAGTTCATAACTTTCAGCCCTCCCCCTGGGGACTTTGGGGGATCAAGTCATCCTAAAAGACATTTTTATCATATTTTCGACCATGCTGAACAAAATGGCTATCTCAAAATTTTGATCGGGTGACTTTGGGAAAAAAATGAGCGTGGGAGGGGGCCTAGTTGCCCTCCATTTTTTTTGGTCACTTAAAAAGGGCACTAGAACTTTGAATTCCCGTTCCAATGAGCCCTCCCACAATATTCTAGGACCACTGGGTCGATACGATCACCCCTGGGAAAAAAAAACAAACAAACAAACAAACAAACAAACAAACAAACAAATAAACACGCATCCGTGATCTTTCTTCTGGCAAAAAATGGAAAATTCCAAATTTTTGTAGATAGGAGCTTGAAACCTCTACACTAGGGTTCTCTGATACGCTGAATATGATGGTGTGATTTTCATTAAGGTTCTTTAGCTTTTAGGGGGTCTTTCCCTCTTTTTTTGAAAATCAGCCAAATTTTCTCAGGCACGTAACTTTTGATGGGTAAAATTAAATTTGATGAAACTTATATATTTGAAATCAGAATTAAAATCTGATTCTTTTGATGTATCTATTGGTATCGAAATTCCTTTTTTAGAGTTTCGGTTACCATTGAGCCGGGTCGCTCCTTACTTACAGTTCGTTACCACGAACTGTTTGACAAAGCAAAGTATTTTGTTTATTTTGCTTGGTCATTTTAGTTTCGGTTTTATCCCTCTTTTATATTCTATTTGAACACATCATATTGTTAATTTTACATCTCTGATAAATGACGCCGTGGCGCAACAGGCTAGCAGGTTCGGCTAATAGTCGAAAGGTTGGTGGTTCAAGCCCACCCTGGGTCAATTTCTTTTAGTTTGTAATTCAGCTATCTATAAAACTGTGATACCGATGATAATTACAGAATTCCCATTTATAGTATCGATCCTTTATGTAATTATACAACATATATCGATCCTTTATTTAACAATGAATTAAAATCGTTTAATTTAAAATTCAAATAAGCTAGAGGTCGATCTTTGCTATATTCTTTAATGTAATTTTATATTTCTTAACATCAGACGTGATCGTCTCTTATTAGGTTGCTAGTTACCACTGCAACCCGGTTGCCTATACAAGTTGGTATACGCAACAGTTCGTTCTTTATTGTATCGTCTCTTACCAGGTTGCTAGCTACCGCAGCAACCCGGATTACAAACAGGAAAAAGCCTACGGTTTTTTATTAGTTTGAGTAGTAAGAGACGAATTTCAGAGAATAAAGCATGTAAGTCAATTATTGCACCATACTCTAGAAAAGTTTACCGATGATAATACTGCCACTAAAGCTAGAGCTACTACTTTTAATTAATATTTCAGATACTATGAGCAAGCGTTCCTTCTTTATTATAATAACACTTAAGTTACTATGGGTTCAGTTCGTTCCTTATTGTAAATTTTTACCTTTGTCCTTATGCGTTCTTCGGTACAACCTCGCAGAGAATTTAATTTTTACATTATAGCTTTTGTCACCCCAGCATCTAAACATTATTCTGATAGCAACTTTTTTCTTATGTTTGTTTCGGTAATCTATATCGTTATCATACCGTTCCTTGCTCTTTTGTTTGGCTGTCTCAATTTTCGCATGTATATAAACTACATCATTACAATAACGTTGTTTGTCACTATCAATTTTCGCATTTCGATACGCCTGGTCGGTTGAATACCTTTGCTTTTCTCTTTTCAAGATGCTATCTCTGTTTTTTTTGTAGTACTCTTTTTTTAACTTGCGTGTAGCTTGTTTGATTGAAACCATTACGCAACCATTAGTTGAATTTTTATGTCCCGTATCAAGTATCAACAACCTAACAAAAAATTAAACTAATTTTTAAATTTTCAGGTATTTTTCTAGACTAAATTAAAAGATTAAAACTATTGTTCAGACACCATAAATATTTTTGCAGTTTATAACTTTAGCGATTCTGAACTAAAAACGAAAATAAAATAAAAATTAATTTTTTCAAGTTTTACGTCACGTCGCTCATTAAGTCATATATGGTTATTAGTACACAATAGGTTTTAGATATTACGTCATGTCACTTATTACGTCATATATGGTTATTAGTAGATAATCGGTAAAATATTCGTTCTTTATTATAATTATCGATACACCTGGACGGTTGAATACCTTTGCTTTTGGTTTTTCTTATATTTAATGCGGTAATCTTCATCATTGTGATAACTATCCTTGAACTTTTGTTTGGCTGTCTCAATTTTTGCATGTCTATAATCTTCATCATTGAGATAGCACATCTTGCTGTTTTGTTTTGCTCTCTCAATTATTACTTCTCGATACGCCTGGTCGGTTGAATACCTTTGCTTTTTTCTTTTCAAGTTACTATCTCTGTTGTTTGTGTAGTACTGTTTTTTCAACTTGCGTATAGCTTGCTTGATTGAAACCATTATGTAATTATGAATGAGAACATTTACAGTTCTGACGCTTATTATATAGTAATTATGACGTCACGGCGTAATGATTTTATTGAGGTCATAGCGCAATGATATTATTTCATGACGTCTTCAGAAACAACAATATATTTTCGTGTTTTTCTATTCACGTCATAGCTCTAACATAAAACATTGACGACATTCAATATTTATCTAGTAGGGTTTCAGACAAGGTAATTCTAATGATGTACTTTTGTTTTGATTTGACTCTATTTTTAGGAGTTTTGTTATATCTCTTAGCATTGGACTGATCGTCTCTTACTAGATTCGGAGGCGTGGGTTCAAATCTTACCGCTGGTATACGACTGTGTTTGAAAGACTGCAGTGTGAAGACATCAAAAATGCAGTTTTTGGTGGAAAAATTTATTCTCTTTTACAAATAGTTTATTTTAGTTACTATAGATTTTTAACCCAATTAATTTCCTTTAAAATGAGCTATTGAACAACCCTCTACGATGTTCCAGTGCCAAGCTATCTGTGGAAAAGAAAAAAAAGAAAAAAAATATCCCGTTTGGGGAGAATAACGTGGTTAAAGTCAATTTTCTTGATTTTCAAGCCAATATATTTCCCTTGCTGTTCAAGCCAAGGGACAAAAAGTTTCCTATACAGGGGTTTTGGACAATGCGGTTCTAATGGTGTACTTTTTGTTTTGATCTGACTCCTTTGTTAGGAACTATGGGTTTTTATATTTCTTAACATTGGACGTGATCGTCTCTTACTAGGTTGCTAGCTACCGCTGCAACTGGGATACAGTTTTGACGTTTGTTATATAGTAATTATGACGTCACTGCATCAAAAATACAGTTTTTATTGGAAAAATTTATTCTCTTTTAGAAATAATTTATTTTAGTTACTATAGATTTTTAACCCAATTAATTTCCTTTAGGATGAGCTATTGAAGAACCCTCTACGATGTTACAGTGCCAAGCTATCTATGGATACAAAGAAAAGAGAAAAAAATATCCCGTTTGGGGAGAATAACGTGGTTAAAGTCAATTTTCTTGATTTTCAAGCCATTATATTTCCCTTGCTGTTCAAGCCAAGGCACAGAAAGTTTCCTATGAACGGGTTTGGGACAAGGCGGTTCTAATGGTGTACTTTTTCTTTTGATCTGACTCCTTTTTTAGGAGCTATGGGTTTTTATATTTCTTAACATTGGACGTGATCGTCTCTTACTAGGTTGCTAGCTACCGCTGCAACCCGGATTCTTCGGTACAACCTCGCAGAGAATTTAATTTTTTAGCTTTTGTCACCCCAGTATCGGATTATGATGAGCTATATCGGTCCTTTATGTAAAAATTATTATCATATCTTATATGTAACTTTTATTTTATAAGTCTTTGATAGTCTAATGGTAAGTATGCCCACTTGTTACCTGGGAGAAGGGGATTCGATTCCCCGTCGGGGAGAACTTTTAATATGTTGAACTAAAAGCAATATCTTTTCAATTTAAAATTTAAAAAAAGAAACTTGTTTATTTACATTCTAGCTAAAATAATGAAGATAATATAAATGAACCACAGTGTTCAGTTTATTTGGACTTGAGTTCGTTTTTTAACTATAAATACAAACAGGAAAAAGCCTACGGCTTTTTCTTCTTTTAAATAGTAAGAGACGAAACTCAAACAAACAAGTAGCTAACTAAGTCCAATGTATGGAATGGTTTGTTATTTCAGTGATCGTCTTTTAATGTAAAAATATAAATACTGTAATCTTAACTATAGTCAAGTTGCGTATGCAAGTTATTATAGGGAAGAGTTCGATCTTTATTATAAAATTCAAATGTCTTTGAAAAGACTGCAGTATGAAAATACATCAAAAAGGCAACTTTTTTGACAAAATTGAGTCTACTTTAAAAATTTTTAATTAAAAAAGTGACTAAATGTTGCAATTTCCTTTAAAATGAGCTATTACACAGCTCTCTATGATTTTCCAGTGCCCAGCTAGTTGAGGAGGAAAATCAAGCGGAATGAAAAAAATATCCCGTTTGTGGAGAATAACTTGGTTAAAGTCAATTTTCTTGATTTTCAAGCCAATATATTTTCTTTGTTATTCAAGCCAAAGAGTGATAAGTTTCCTTAACAGGGGTTTTGGACAAGGTGGTTCTAATGGTGTAATTTTTGTTTTGATCTGACTCTTTTCTCAGGAGTTAGGGGTTTTTATATTTCTTAACATTGGACTTGATCGTCTCTTACTAGGTTACTAGCTACCGCTGCAACCTGGATTGCTAGCTACCGCTGCAACCCGGAAAATACGATGAAATAATAATATGCATATGGTTCTTAAATCATGCTGTTTTATAGTCCCATATGGTGTAGCGGATAGGATAGGTGGATTTCATCTAGAACGCCCGGACTCGATTCCCGGTATTGGAAAATTTTTAACTCTATAATCTTCGAACATTAGAAGCTCTAAACCTTTTATAATTTATAATGAACCACATCGATCCTTTATGTAATGTAACTACACCTGGAACCACCATATATCAGTTAGTATGGGAAAGAGATCGTTCTTTACTGTAAAAACACAGGAAAAAGCCTACGACTTTTTCTTCTTTTAAATAGTAAGAGACGAGTCTCAAATAATCAAGTAGCTTGCTAATTCCAAAGGTATGCAATTTTTGTTATTCCAATGATCGTTTTTTATTGTAACTAGGTTTCAGCCATCTCTACAGCCATGATACTATTGGAAATTACATAATCCCTATTTATGTTTTAGTTAACATGGGCAAGGTGTCGTTCTTTATTGTATATGGACTAAGGTTCGTTCTTTCATGTAAAACTAGCAAAACATTTTTTAAGCCCGATGAAGATTTAACTAATGTGTCAAAAGTAAGGTTGCAAGTCGACGATTTTGTTTTGGCCTTATTATAATAATGGTAAGTATGCCCACTTGTTACTTGGGAGAAGGGGGTTCGATTCCCCGTCGGGGAGAACTTTTAATATGTTGAATTAAAAGCACTATCTTTTCAATTTAAAATTTAAAAAAGAAACTTGTTTATTTACATTCTAGCTAAAATAATGAAGATAATATGAATGAACCACAGTGTTCAGTTTCTTTGGACTTGAGTTTGTTTTTTAACGATAAATACAAACAGGAAAAAGCCTACGGCTTTTTCTTCTTTTAAATAGTAAGAGACGAAACTCAAACAATCAAGTAGCTAACTAAGTCCAATGTATGGAATGGTTTGTTAATTCAGTGATCGTCTTTTAATGTAAAAATATAAATACTGTAATCTTAACTATTGTGAAGTTGCGTATGCAAGTTAGTATAGAGAAGAGGTTGATCTTTATTACATTATATGTAACTTTTATTTCATAAGTCTTCGATAGTCTAATGGTAAGTATGCCCACTTGTTACCTGGGAGAAGGGGGTTCGATTCCCCGTCGGGGAGAACTTTTAATATATTGAATTAAAAGCACTATCTTTTCAATTTAAAATTTAAAAAAGAAACTTGTTTATTTACATTCTAGCTAAAATAATGAAGATAATATGAATGAACCACAATGTTCAGTTTCTTTGGACTTGAGTTCGTTTTTTAACTGTAAATACAAACAGGAAAAAGCCTACGGCTTTTTCTTCTTTTAAATAGTAAGAGACGAAACTCAAACAATCAAGTAGCTAACTAAGTCCAATGTTTGGAATGGTTTGTTATTTCAGTGATCGTCTTTTAATGTAAAAATATAAATACTGTAATCTTAACTATAGTGAAGTTTTGTATGCAAGTTAGTATAGGGAAGAGTTTGATCTTTATTATATTTAAATAGTAAGAGACGAAACTCAAACAATCAAGTAGCTAACTAAGTCCAATGTATGGAATGGTTTGTTATTTCAGTGATCGTCTTTTAATGTAAATGCTAGCTACCGCTGCAACCCGGATTGCTAGCTACCGCTGCAACCCGGATAACTGGTATACGATTATGTTTGAAAGACTGCAGTGTGAAAAGACATCAAAAATGCAGTTTTTGGTGGAAAAATTTATTCTCTTTTAGAAATAATTTATTTTAGTTACTATAGATTTTTAACCCAATTAATTTCCTTTAAAATGAGCTATTGAACAACCCTCTACGATGTTCCAGTGCCAAGCTATCTGTTGAAATGAAAAAAAAAGAAAAAAATATCCCGTTTGGGGAGAGTAACCTGGTTAAAGTCAATTTTCTTGATTTTCAAGCCAATATATGTCCCTTGCTGTTCAAGCCAAGGGACAGAAAGTTTCCTATACAGGGGTTTTGGACAAGGCGGTTCTAATGGTCTACTTTTTGTTTTGATCTGACTCCTTTGTTAGGAACTATGGGTTTTTATATTTCTTAACATTGGACGTGAGTCTCTTACTAGGTTGCTAGCTACCGCAGCAACCCGGATGCTAGCTACCGCTGCAACCCGGATAAACTGATTACACACAGGAAAAAGTCTACGGCTTTTTCTTCTTTTAAATAGTAAGAGACGAGTCTCAAATAATCAAGTAGCTAGCTAATTCCAAAGGTATGCAATTTTTGTTATTCCAATGATCGTTTTTTATTGTAACTAGGTTTCAGTCATCTCTACAGCCATGATACTATTGGAAATTACATAATCCCTATTTATGTTTTAGTTAACATGGGCAAGGTGTTGTTCTTTATTGTACTATTATTACGACAGAGTCTACTTGACACTTCTTCTATGTAATGACTTAGTTCCTTGTACGAGCCCTCGACTTTTAGTAGATTAATATGTTGTATAATCTTACATTTTGATACTGCCTTATATACGCTATTAATGAAACAGTTCAAGACAGGAAAATGTGGAGCTAGTGCCCTTAGTTAAAGCAAATAGCTCTGACATCCCTCATTTGGGCTACAGTATAACGAATGCCCATGCTTTCTTGTGTCCCTGTAATTGATTTCACAATAATCCAAGCCGCCAAGGTAGAAATTAACCACTTTGTCAGTTGAAAATTTTAATGCTATATTATTTTCAAGGATATCAAAAAGAATTTGACATAATTCAATATCCGTCGGATAGAGCTTGCAGATATCACGGTGACATTGCCAAGTAACCTGCTGCCATATTTTTGGTTTTGAATGTTTACTCAGATTGTTATAGGTGACTTCAGCCATCATAATTTCCTTGTCAGATCTAGATTCAGAGCATTCTTCAATAGTTGTCTCGTACTTTTCAGGACAGTTTGTTCTACTACACAGAGAATTTTTTGCCAAATATTCAGTAGAACTAAAAGAACTGTTTAAAACACAGTTAGAAATGCTTTTTTCTTGAGTCGGTGCTCCAGGAATTTTTGCCATCTTCCTTCATTTTCCCTTCTTTTTTGCCATCTTCTTGTATTTCTGAATGTAATATTTCCCTTTGTCCTTATGCGTTCTTCGGTACAACCTCGCAGAAAATTTAATTTTTTCATTATAGCTTTTGTCACCCCAGTATCTACACATTATTCTGGTAGCAACTTTTTTCTTATGTTTGTTTCTGTAATCTTTATCGTTATCATACCATTCCTTACTCTTTTGTTTGGCTCTCTCAATTTTCGCATCTCGATACGCCTTGTCGGTTGAATACCTTTGCTTTTCTCTTTTCAAGATGTTGTCTCTGTTTTTTGTATAGTAATGTTTTTTTAAATTACGTATAACTCTATTAGAACGCATCTTATTACAAAACAAGAAATAATATTCTTATCTAATTGAAACTTTTTAAGACTCGTATCATGTACCCATAACCTAACAAAAAATTAAACTAATTTTTAAATTTTCAGGTATTTTGTTAGTTTGAATTAAAAGATTAAAATTATTGCTCATATATCATAAATATTTTTGCAGTTTACATAATAACTTTAGCGATTCTAAACTGAAAAATGAAATATATTAAAAACTTGAATTTTTTGGTCTGAAAATACATAGTAAATTCCACATCGGGTAGTTAGAACCTAACTAAAAATAAAACTAATTTTAACATTTTCAGGTATTTTTCTAGCTTGAATTGAAATATTCAAACTACTGCTCGGATACCATGGATATTTTGCAGTTTACACAAGCTGCAAAGAACGTATAAGGGCAAAATTAAAAATTATATTCAGAAGTCCAAAAACATGGCAACAATGCTGGCTGATCTTAGTAAATTTAGAAACATTTTACAAATTTTTTACCGGGATTACGAAAAATATTCAAAATTAAAGATTAAAATTATCTCTGAAAGAATGGATTTCGTTGAAAAGTCAGCTAGAGATGCTTTCGCAAAACTTCATAGTAATATCCAAAAGAAATGTTGCATGTTTAGTGAAAAGCTTCCAAGGTATGAACCGGCAACTGTGGAACAGTTTATAGATGTAATGGGAAATTTTATAGATCACTGTGAATATATGGAGGCATAATTGTTCTTTACTTAGTTTCAGCTTTAATTCGATGATCCAGACTTTATGTACTAACTACATCCAAAGACTATGACGTCATTGATTAATATTGTATATAAAAAATTAAGTTTTTCGTAAAAAAAATTAATTCAAAAAAAAATTAAGTACAAATAGCGCTAGATCTAGAGATATCCTTTAAAATGAGCCATTGAACAACTCTCTACGATGTTCCAGTGCCAAGCTATCTGTGGAAAAGAAAGAAAAAAATATCCCGTTTGTGGAGAATAACGTGGTTAAAGTCAATATTCTTGATTATCAAGCCAATATATTTTCTTTGTTATTCAAGCCGCAGGGTGGTAAGTTTCCTTTATAGGGGTTTCGGACAAGGCGGTTCTAATGGTGTACTTTTTGTTTTGATCTGACTCTGTTTTTAGGCGTTAGGGGTTTTTATATTTCTTAACATTGGACGTGATCGTCTCTTACTAGGTTGCTAGCTACCGCTGCAAACCGGAATCTTCTTTGGAATAGTAAGAGACGAACCTCAAAGAATCAGGCAGCTAACTAAGTCCAATATAAGCAATTGTTTGTTCTTCAAATGATCATATTTTAATTTGGCGTTTCTTACTAGGTTGCTAGCTACCACTTAAACCCGGATTATGTAATAGGTTGCTAGCTACCGCTGCAACCTAGATATTCTTATTTCTGCTACTATGGGCTAAGGTTCGTTCTTTCATGTAAAACTAGCAAAACATTTTTTAATCCTGATGAAGATTTAACAAATGTGTCAAAAGTAAGGTTGCAAGTCGACGATTTTGTTTTGGCCCTATTATAATTGGTATGGTGAAATAATAATATGCATATGGCTCTTAAATTATACTTCTTTTGGTTCCATATGGTCTATTGGCTAGGATAGTTAACTTTCACTTAACAGGCTCGGGTTCGAGTCCCGGTGTGGGAAAATTTTTAACTCTATAATCTTCGAACATTTGAACCTTTTATAATTTATAATGATGTATCATATAAATACTGTAATATTAACTATAGTGAAGTTGTGTATGCAAGTTAGTATAGGGAAGAGTTCGATCTTTATTATATATTATCTCATGACGTCATCAGAAACAACAATATAATTTCGTGTTTTTCTATTCACGTCATAGCTCTAATCTAATATAAAGCTATGACGACATTCATTATTTATCTAGTAATGTTTCAGACAAGGTAGTTTCAATGATGTACTTTCGTTTTGATCTTACTCTATTTTTAGGAGTTTTGTTATACTTCTTAGCATGGGACTGATTGTCTCTTACTAGGTTGCTAGCTACTGCTGCAACCCAAATTCACATATACAATTATTTATGAGAGGCAGCCTGGCCGAGTGGTCCAAGACACTGGTGTTTGCCACCAGTCTCTTCGGAGGCGTGGGTTCAAATCTTACCGCTGGTATACGATTATGTTTGAAAGACTGCAGTGTGAAAAGACATCAAAAATGCAGTTTTTGGTGGACAAATTTATTCTCTTTTAGAAATAATTTATTTTAGTTACAAAAGGTTTTTAACCCAATTAATTTCCTTTAAAATTAGCTATTGAACAACCCTCTACGATGTTCCAGTGCCAAGCTATCTGTGGAAAAGAAAAAAAAAAGAAAAAAGAAAAAAATATCCCGTTTGGGGAGAATAACGTGGTTAAAGTCAATTTTCTTGATTTTCAAGCCAATATATTTCCCTTGCTGTTCAAGCCAAGGGACAGAAAGTTTCCTATACAGGGGTTTCGGACAAGGCGGTTCTAATGGTGTATTTTTTGTTTTGAGCTGGCTTCTCTGTTAGGAGTTATGGGTTTTTATATTTCTTAACATTGGACGTGATCGTCTCTTACTAGGTTGCTAGCAACCGCTGCAACCCGGATTGCTAGCTACCGCTGCAACCCGGATGGTCACTTATATAGTACTCATGACGTCATGGCGTAATGATATTATTTCATGATGTTTTTGTGTTGAAAGATATTGGTAAAATGTTAGACTTTTATTTAAACCTATTTTTATTTAAGTTGGTTTATTTAAACCAACTGTTGTACTGTTTTTTTTTAACTTGCGTAGAGCGTGCTTGGATGAAACCGTATTAATATCATTTTTGTATTATTATGGTTACTTATTTAATAATCATGACGCCATGGCGTAATGATGTTATTTCATGACATTTTTGTGTCGAAAGATATTAGTAAAATGTTAGATTTTTATCTAAACCTACTTACTTCTCTGGAAAGCTGCTTGATCATTAAGGAGGCGCTCCCAGGGCGAGGCCTTTCCGTTGTACGTCGGATTGGTTGACTCCTGTGGTTACCCCAAATGGGGGTTACCCCAAATGGGGGTTACCCCAAATGGGGGTGACTCAACAGTGTAATTTTGGTAGTCGTGGCTGCGTTCGCACGGACCCCTGTCCGCACATTGAAAAGTGTTTTCATTTTCTCCTCTTTTATATGTCACTCATTTTGAAGTTTAAAGGAAAAATTATACAATTTGATGTTGTTCAAGACAATAATGGGACTTGTCAACTTCATCATTGGGCCCTTTTGAAAAGAGTAATTTGTTGATAAGCTTACATGTTTGAAATCACACATTCAATACTGTGAATGTGATTAAAACGGTATGTGATGTATTATACGGGAAAGTTTTTGATGAATCAACAATTTTGTAGTAAAGAACGAGATCTAATTTTAGTTGTAGCTACAATCTAGCGGAAATGCGTTCGGCGTTTGCTACGAACACGAATGGATCGAAACCTCATCGAACCTCGCTGGGTTCATGGTCTAGTTTTCTTTGGTTAGGTCTCGATCTAGCAACCTCTGAAGCTGCTCTGAAGATTCTTATATAGATGCGGATTATACCATTTGTGTCTACATAGAGACTATCTATTTGAAACTTAAATATTTAAAATCAGCACACAAATCCGATCCTTTGATGTATCTATTGCTATTAAAATTCCGTTTTTTAGAGTTTCGGTTACTATTGAGACGAGTCACTCTTACTATAGAGTTCGTTACCATCGAACTGTTTGATAAGAATTGACATAGTCTGTTTCAATTTAGTTCAACCTCCTGCTCAAAAATCCCTTAAAGTTTCACTGTGATACCCTTTCTAGTATAATACATCATAAACTGTTTTAATAGCTTTGACTAACGTGAGCAGCTTAGCGCAGTGGAAGTGCGTTGGGTGTTTGCCCCGGAGATGGATGGATTGAAACCTCATCGAACCTTACTGTATAGTGTTCTTTGGTAAGGTTTCGATCTACCGACCTCTGAAGCTGCTCTAAAGATTATTATCAAGAAAACTTCATCATTGTGATAACGCTCTTTGATCCTTTGTTTGGTTCCTTGAATTTTTATTTCTCGATAATTCTGGTCTGTTAAATACCTTCGCTTTTCTCTTTTCAAGATGATTTCTCTGTTTATTGTGTAGCACTGTTTTTTTTAACTTACGTTTAGCTTGCTTGGACCATATTAATATCAATTTTGTATTATTATGGTCACTTATATAGTACTCATGACGTCATGGCGTAATGATATTATTTCATGTTGTTTTTGTTTTGAAAGATTTTGTTAAAATGTTAGACTTTTATTTAAACCTATTTATTTTAAGTTTTTTTATTTAAACCAACTGTTGTAGTGTTTTTTTTTTAACTTCCGTGTAGCATGCATGGATGAAACTACATTGATATAATTTTTGTATTATTATGGTCAATTATTTAACAATCATGTCGCCATGGCGTAATGATATTAATTCATGACATTTTTGTGTCGAAAGATATTAGTAAAATGTTAGATTCGGGTTGCAGCGGTAGCTAGCAACCTAGTAAGAGACGATCACCTCCAATATCAAGAAATATAAAACCCCCCAACTCCTAAAAAAAGAGTCAGATCAAAACAAAAAGTACACCATTAGAACCGCCTTGTCCGAATCCTCTATAAAGGAAACTTACCGCCCTTTGGCTTGAATAACAAAGAAAATATATTGGCTTGAAAATCAAGAAAATTGACTTTTACCACGTTATTCTCCACAAACGAGATATTTTTTTCTTTCCGCTTTTTTTTTCTGCTCAGCTAGCTGGGCACTGGAAAATCATAGAGAGCTGTATAATAGCTCATTTTAAAGGAAATTGCAACATCTAGTCACTTTTGTATTTAAAAATAAAATACTTTTTAAAGTAGAATCAATTTTGTCAAAAAAATTGCATTTTTGATGTATTTTCATACTGCAGTCTTTTCAAAGATATTTGAATTTTGAAGCAATAAAACAGTCCATGTAATGAACTCTATAGTAATAATAGCTACTTGTCTCAATAGTAACCGAAACTCCTGGAACCAAAATTTTCTTTTTTGGCTTAATCGCTAAAATTATTATGTAAACTGCAAAAATATTTATGATACCTAATCAGTAATAGTAATTTTTTAATTTAAACAACAAAAATAAATGAAAATTCTAAAATTAGTTTTGATTTTTGTCTCCTGGAAGAAATTTTTTTTTCATCTCAGTTCAAATTTATTATTGTATCCTGGAACCAAGCTTTTTTTGGTTTGTAACCCGTAAAGTACATATCTCCATATTATTGTCTCATAATTGCAATTATTTTAGTTTTCAGTCCAGAATCACTAAACTTATTATGTAAACTGCAAAAACATTTATGGTGTCTAACCAATAATACTAATTTTGTAATTCAAACAAGATAAATACCTGAAAATTTTAAAATTAGTTTTGTTTTATGCTAGGTTTTAGATACTCGACACGGGATTTTGTGTGCTTAATAATTTTAAACCTTGAAAAAATATGATCTCACGCGAGTGGAAAAAAAGAAAGAATAACCAAAAACAATATCAAAATAGAACAATCCAAATTTCTACTAATAGAAAACTTTACTACACAAAAAATAAAGCTAACATCCTGAAATATCAGAAAAGTTTATTTAAAAGAGATAAAAATGCCACCAAACGCAATAAAGCTCGAGCATGCGTAAGGATTGCTACTAAGATGTCTTGTGATCCAGGATTTAAGAAAATGAAATATGACAGAGCAAAACAGAGGTATCTTACGGATCAGGGGTATCGAGAAGGGAAAATTGAGACAGCGAAACAAAAGAGCAAGGAAAGGTATGATAACGATATAGATTACCGAAACAAACATAAGAAAAAAGTTGCTACCAGAATAATGGGTAGATACTGGGGTGACAAAAGCTATAATGAAAAAATTAAATTCTCTGCGAGGTTGTACCGAAGAACGCATAAGGACAAAGGGAAAAATTACATTCAGAAATACAAGAAGATGGCAAAAATGCAGGCTGATCTTTGTAAATTGAGAAACATTTTACGCATGTTTTATCGGGATCACGAAAAGTATTCGAAATTACAGATTAAAATTCTCTTTGAAAGAGCGGATGCTGTTGAAAAGTCGGCTAGAAATGCTTTGGCAAAGCTTCATAGCAATATCCAAAAGAAATGTTGTCAGTTTAACGAAAAGCTTCCAAGGTATGGATTGGCAACTGCGGAACAGTTTATAGATGCAATGGAAAATGTTCGACAACACAGTGAATATACGGAGGCGTACTTCTTAGAAAATTCGTATATTAATTTTGGAAGGAGCATTTGCAGTTTATGTAGCAGCAATAAAAATATATATACAAGCATACCTATCAACAGCGAAGGAAAAGCAATGTTTTTCAATTATGGCGAAAATTTACAATAAAGAACGACACATAGCCCATATTAACTGAAACATAAATAGGGATTATGTAATTTCCATCAGTATCATGGCTGTAGAGATGGCTGAAATTAATCAGGGTTGCAGTGGCAGCTAGCAACCTAGTAAGATACATTGAACTTAGTTTGCTACTTGATGTTTTAAGTTATAATAAAGAACGAATATTTTACCGATTATCTACTAATAACCATATATGACGTAATAAGTGACATGACGTAATATCTAAAACCTATTGTGTACTAATAACCATGTATGACTTAATGAGCGACGTGACGTAAAAATTGAAAAAATTAATTTTTATTTTATTTTCGTTTTTAGTTCAGAATCGCTAAAGTTATAAACTGCAAAAATATTTATGGTGTCTGAACAATATTACATCCAAAGACGATCATTAGAATAATCAAACCATTGCACATATTGGAATTAAGTAGCTATTTGGTTGTTTGAGTTTCGTCTCTCACTATTTCAAAGAACAAAAAGCCATAGGCTTTTTCCTGTTTTTACATATCCGGGTTGCAGCGGTAGCTAGCAACCTAGTAAGAGACGAAACCGTCCAATGTTAAGAAATATAAAAACCCATAGTTCCTAAAAAAGGAGTCAGATCAAAACAAAAAGTACACCAGTAGAACCGCCTTGTCCGAAACCCCTGTATAGTAAACTTTCTGTCCCTTGGCTTGAACAGCAAGGGAAATATATTGACTTGAAAATCAAGAAAAGTGGCAGCTACTACAACATTCTGCCTAAACGGGATATTTTTTTCTTTTTTTCTTTTTTCTTCTTTTCCAGAGATAGCTTGGCACTGGAACATCGTAGAGAGTTGTTCAATGGCTCATTTTAAAGGAAATTAATTGGGTTAAAAATCTATAGTTCCTAAAATAATCCGGGTTGCAGCGGTAGCTAGCAATCTGGGTTGCAGCGGTAGCTAGCAACCTAGTAAGAGACGATCACGTCCAATGTTAAGAAATATAAAAACCCATAGTTTCTAAAAAAGGAGTCAGATCAAAACAAAAAGTACACCATTAGAACCGCCTTGTCCGAAACCCCTGTATAGGAAACTTTCTGTCCCTTGGCTTGAACAGCAAGGGAAATATATTGGCTTGAAAATCAAGAAAAGTGGCGGCTACTACAACATTCTGCCTAAACGGCATATTTTTTTCTTTCTTTTTTTTTTTCCACAGATAGCTTGGCACTGGAACATCGTAGAGAGTTGTTCAATAGCTCATTTTAAAGGAACTTAATTGGGTTTAAAACCTTTTGAAACTAAAATAAATTATTTCTAAAAGAGAGTAAATTTTTCCACCAAAAACTGCATTTTTGATGTCTTTTCACACTGCAGTCTTTCAAACATAATCGTATACCAGCGGTAAGATTTGAACCCACTCCTCCGAAGAGTATAATAAAGATCGAACTCTTCCCTATACTAACTTGCATACGCAACTTCACTATAGTTAAGATTACAGGATTTATATTTTTACATTAAAAGACGATCACTGAAATAACAAACCATTCCATACATTGGACTTAGTTAGCTACTTGATTGTTTGAGTTTCGTCTCTTACTATTTAAAAGAAGAAAAAGCCGTAGGCTTTTTCCTGTTTGTATTTATAGTTAAAAAACGAACTCAAGTCCAAAGAAACTGAACACTGTGGTTCATTCATATTATCTTCATTATTTTTTTACATTAAAGAACGATCATTGAAATAACAAACCATTGCATACATTGGACTTAATTAGCTATTTGATTGTTTGAGGTTCGTCTCTTACTATTTCAAAGAAGAAAAAGCCGTAGACTTTTTCCTGTTTGTAATGATGCAGCATAAAATTGATTTTGATTAATAAATTTGATGATAATGATTTTGTAATCAGGTTCGATAATAATATATATGATTATCCTGGTTGCAGCGGTAGCTAGCAACCTAGTAAGAGACGATCACCTCCAATGTTAAGAAATATAAAACCCCCCAACTCCTAAGAAAAGAGTCAGATCAAAACAAAAAGTACACCATTAGAACCGCCTTGTCCGAATCCTTTATAAAGGAAACTTACCGCCCTTTGGCTTGAATAATTGAGAGTTGTATAATAGCTCATTTTAAAGGCAATTGCAACATCTTGTCACTTTTGTAATTAAAAATAAAATACTTTTTAAAGTAGAAACAATTTTGTCAAAAAAATTGCATTTTTGATGTATTTTCATACTGCAGTCTTTTCAAAGATATTTGAATTTTGAAGCAATAAAACAGTTCATGGTAATGAACTCTATAGTAATAATAGCTATTTGTCTCAATAGTAACCGAAACTCCTGGAACCAAAATTTTCTTTTTTGGCTTAATCGCTAAAATTATTATGTAAACTGCAAAAATATTTATGATGCCTAATCAGTAATAGTAATTTTTTAATTTAAACAACAAAAATACATGAAAATTCTAAAATTAGTTTTGCTTTTTGTCTCCTGGAAGAAAATTTTTACAATAAAGAACGACACCTAGCCCATGTTAACTGAAACATAAATAGGGATTATGTAATTCCCATCAGTATCATGGCTGTTTACATTAAAAGACGATCATTGGAATAACATACCACTGCATACATTGGACTTAGTTAGCTACTTGATTGCTTGAGGCTCGTCTCTTACTATTTCAAAGAAGAAAAAGCCGTAGGTTTTTTCCTGTTTGTAATAATATAGCATGAAATTACATTAAAGGACGATCATTCGAATATTATCCGGGTTGCAGCGGTAGCTAGCAACCTAGTAAGAGACGATCACCTCCAATGTCAAGAAATATAAAACCCCCCAACTCCTAAAAAAAGAGTCAGATCAAAACAAAAAGTACACCATTAGAACCGCCTTGTCCGAATCCTCTATAAAGGAAACTTACCGCCCTTTGGCTTGAATAACAAAGAAAATATATTGGCTTGAAAATCAAGAAAATTGACTTTTACCACGTTATTCTCCACAAACGAGATATTTTTTTCTTTCCGCTTTTTTTTTCTGCTCAGCTAGCTGGGCACTGGAAAATCATAGAGAGCTGTATAATAGCTCATTTTAAAGGAAATTGCAACATCTAGTCACTTTTGTAATTAAAAATAAAAAAATTTTTAAAGTAGAATAAATTTTGTCAAAAAAATTTAATTTTTTATTTATTTTAATAATTAAGTCTTTTAAAATATATTTGAATTTTTAAGAAATAAAAAAGTAAAATAAATGAAATATATATTAATAATATATTATATTATCTATAGTAACATAAACTCATGGAACAAAAATTTTCTTTTTTGGCTTAATCGCTAAAATTATTATGTAAACTGCAAAAATATTTATGATACCTAATCAGTAATAGTAATTTTTTAATTTAAACAACAAAAATACATGAAAATTCTAAAATTAGTTTTGCTTTTTGTCTCCTGGAAGAAATTTTTTTTTCATATCAGTTCAAATTTATTATTGTATACTGGAACCAAGCTTTTTTTGTTTTGTAAACCGTAAAGTACATATCTCCATATTATTGTCTCATAATTGCAATTATTTTAGTTTTCAGTCCAGAATCACTAAACTTATTATGTAAACTGCAAAAATATTTATGGTGTCTAACCAATAATACTAATTTTGTAATTCAAACAAGATAAATACCTGAAAATTTTAAAATTAGTTTTGTTTTATGCTAGGTTTTAGATACTCGACACGGGATTTTGTGTGCTTAATAATTTTAAACCTTGAAAAAATATGATCTCACGCGAGTGGAAAAAAAGAAAGAATAACCAAAAACAATATCAAAATAGAACAATCCAAATTTCTACTAATAGAAAACTTTACTACACAAAAAATAAAGCTAACATCCTGAAATATCAGAAAAGTTTATTTAAAAGAGATAAAAATGCCACCAAACGCAATAAAGCTCGAGCACGCGTAAGGATTGCTACTAAGATGTCTTGTGATCCAGGATTTAAGAAAATGAAATATGACAGAGCAAAACAGAGGTATCTTACGGATCAGGGGTATCGAGAAGGGAAAATTGAGACAGCGAAACAAAAGAGCAAGGAAAGGTATGATAACGATATAGATTACCGAAACAAACATAAGAAAAAAGTTGCTACCAGAATAATGGGTAGATACTGGGGTGACAAAAGCTATAATGAAAAAATTAAATTCTCTGCGAGGTTGTACCGAAGAACGCATAAGGACAAAGGGAAAAATTACATTCAGAAATACAAGAAGATGGCAAAAATGCAGGCTGATCTTTGTAAATTGAGAAACATTTTACGCATGTTTTATCGGGATCACGAAAAGTATTCGAAATTACAGATTAAAATTCTCTTTGAAAGAGCGGATGCTGTTGAAAAGTCGGCTAGAAATGCTTTGGCAAAGCTTCATAGCAATATCCAAAAGAAATGTTGTCAGTTTAACGAAAAGCTTCCAAGGTATGGATTGGCAACTGCGGAACAGTTTATAGATGCAATGGAAAATGTTCGACAACACAGTGAATATACGGAGGCGTACTTCTTAGAAAATTCGTATATTAATTTTGGAAGGAGCAATTGCAGTTTATGTAGCAGCAATAAAAATATATATACAAGCATACCTATCAACAGCGAAGGAAAAGCAATGTTTTTCAATTATGGCGAAAACGAGCCTGTTAGGGTTATTAGTAAATGTGTTTGTAAGACTAATGATTCAGAACAAATTCCTGGAACACCGACTCAAGAAAAAAGCATTTCTAACTGTGTTTTAAACAGTTCGTTTAGTTCTACTGAATATTTGGCAAAAAATTCTCTGTGTAGTAGAACAAACTGTCCTGAAAAGTACGAGACAACTATTGAAAAATGCTCTAAAACTAGATCTGACAAGGAAATTATGATGGCTGAAGTCACCTATAACAATCTGAGTAAACATTCAAAACCAAAAATTGGGCAGCAGGTTACTTGGCAATGTCACCCTGATATCCGCAAGCTCTATCCGACGGATATTGAATTATGTCAAATTCTTTTTGATATCCTTGAAAACAATATAGCATTAAAATTTTCAACTGACAAAGTGGTTAATTTCTACCTTGGCGGCTTGGATTATTGTGAAATCAATTACAGGGACACAAGAAAGCATGGGCATTCGTTATACTGTAGCCCAAATGAGGGATGTCAGAGCTATTTGCGTTCTCTAAGGGCACTAGCTCCACATTTTCCTGTCTTGAACTGTTTCATTAATAGCGTATATAAGGCAGTATCAAAATGTAAGATTATACAACATATTAATCTACTAAAAGTCGAGGGCTCGTACAAGGAACTAAGTCATTACATAGAAGAAGTGTCAAGTAGTTACATTAAAAGACGATCATTGGAATAACATACCACTGTATACATTGGACTTACTTACTCTTCTTTTGGACTTAGTTCGTCTCTTACTATTTCAAAGAAGAAAAAGCCGTAGGCTTTTTCCTGTTTGTAATGATATAGCATAAAACGAAACCCAAGTTGTAACTAACGTCATCCTTGTTGTTATATTTACATTAAAAGACGATCACTGAAATAACAAACCATTCCATACATTGGACTTAGTTAGCTACTTGATTGTTTGAGTTTCGTTTCTTACTATTTAAAAGAAGAAAAAGCCGTAGGCTTTTTCCTGTTTGTATTTATAGTTAAAAAAACGAACTCAAGTCCAAAGAAACTGAACACTGTGGTTCATTCATATTATCTTCATTATTTTAGCTAGAATGTAAATAAACAAGTTTCTTTTTTAAATTTTAAATTGAAAAGATAGTGCTTTTAATTCAACATGTAAAAAGTTCTCCCTGGCGGGGAATCGAACCCCCTTCTCCCAGATAACAAGTCGGCATACTTACCATTAGACTATCGAACACTTATAAAATAAAAGTTACATATAAAATATGATAATAATTTTTTAATCCGGGTTACATAAAGGCTCGATCATCGAATTTTTCCGGGTTGCAGCGGTAGCTAGCAACTTAGTATGAGACGATCACGTCCAATGTTAAGAAATATAAAACCCCATTTTTCCTAACAGAGGAGTCAGATCAAAACAAAAAGTACACCATTAGAACCGCCTTGTCCGAAACCCTTGTATAGGAAACTTTTTGTCCCTTGGCTCGAAACAGCAAGGGAAATATATTGGCTTGAAAATCAAGAAAAGTGGCAGCTATTATAACATTCTGCCTAAACGGGATATTTTTTTTTCTTTTTTTCTTTTTTCTTCTTTTCCAGAGATAGCTTGGCACTGGAACATCGTAGAGAGTTGTTCAATGACTCATTTTAAAGGAAATTAATTGGGTTAAAAATCTATAGTAACTAAAATAAATTATTCCTAAAAGAGAATAAATTTTTCCACCAAAAACTGCATTTTTGATGTCTTTTCACACTGCAGTATTTCAAAAATTATACCAGTGGTAAGATTTGAACCCATGCCTCCGAAGAGACTGGTGGCTAACACCAGTGCCTTGGACCACTCGGCCAGGCTGCCTCTCATAAATAATATATATGTGAATCTGGGTTGCAGCAGTAGCTAGCAGCTTAGTAAGAGACGATCAGTCCAATGCTAAGAAAAATAAAACCCAAAATTACAGTAAAAAACGATCTCTCGCCAATAGAAACTGATATATCCGGGTTGCAGCGGTAGCTAGCAACCTAGTAAGAGACGATCACCTCCAATGTAAAGAAATATAAAACCCCTAACTCCTAAAAAAAGAGTCAGATCAAAACAAAAATACAGTAAAGACCGATCTGTAGCCCGTGGTAACTGAAGATCCGGGTTGCACCGTATTCTAATAGAAAAGCTAGCAACCTAGTCTGGGTTGCAGTGGTAGCTAGCAACCTAGTAAGAGACGATCACGTCCAATGTTACGAAATATAAAAACTCATAGTTCCTAAAAAAATGAGTCAAATCAAAACACAAAGTACACCATTAGAGCCGCCTTGTCGGAAACCCCTGTATAGAAAACTTTCATTCCCTTGGCTTGAACAACAAGGGAAATATATTGGCTTGAAAATCAAGAAATCCGGGTTGCAGCGTTAGCTAGCAACCTAGTAAGAGACGATCACCTCCAATGTTAAGAAATCCTTATGAACGTTAAGAACGTCCAATGTCCGGGATGCACCGTATTATAATAGAAAAGCTAGCAACCTATTCTGGGTTGCAGCGGTAGCTAGCAACATAGTAAGAGACGATCACGTACAATGTTACGAAATATAAAAACTCATAGTTCCTAAAAAAGGAGTCAGATCAAAACAAAAAGTACACCATTAGAGCCGCCTTGTCCGAAACCCCTGTATAAGAAACTTTCTGTCCCTTGGCTTGAACAGCAAAGGAAATATATTGGCTTGAAAATCAAGAAAAGTTATAATAAAGATCAAACTCTTCCCTGTACTAACTTGCATGCGCAACTTCACTATAGTTAAGATTACAGTATTTATCTGGGTTGCAGCGGTAGCTAGCAACCTAGTAAGAGACGATCACGTCCAATGTAAAAAAATATAAAACCCCCCAACTCCTAAAAAAAGAGTCAGATCAAAACAAAAAGTACACCATTAGAACCGCCTTATCCGAATCCTTTATAAAGGAAACTTACCGCCCTTTATCTTGAATAACAAAGAAAATATATTGGCTTGAAAATCAAGAAATTTTACTTTTACCACGTTATTCTCCACAAACGGGATATTTTTTTTTCCGCTTGATTTTTCTCCTCAGCTAGCTGGGCACTGGAAAATCATAGAGAGCTGTATAATAGCTCATTTTAAAGTAAATTGCAACATCTAGTGCCTTTTGAAATTAAAAATAAAATACTTTTTAAAGTAGAATCAATTTTGTCAAAAAAATTGCATTTTTGATGTATTTTCATACTGCAGTCTTTTCAAAGATATTTGAATTTTGAAGCAATCAAACAGTTCATGGTAATGAACTCTCGGGTAAACGGCGGGAGTAACTATGACTCTCTTTGTTCATGGATCCTCTTTGTTCATGGATCCTCTTTGGGGAGAATGGATACTCCTTCTGTTACGGGCTTAGTTCTCAGTCCCGTAGGGATGAGCGCAATGATGATCCGTTAGGCAGGATAACATTGAGATCTCGTACCTGATTACTGTGGCGACACTGGTGGTTGCTGTTAATTGAGTGACCGCTTGTAACCCGCTCACTGTTAGAATTGGGCGTGTAATCGAGCTGAAGGCTGGGAAAACGTAGTCTTTAGCTGATCACAGTGTGGAAGGGAGATTACACTTGGGCCAGTTTGGCTGTCATGGGACGTATGGGTGTAGATCTCTAACAGGGGACCTGTATTGACCATAACCTACGGTTCTGATGGGACCCGCGCGGGTCTGTCAAGTGGCTTCGCCGCAGGTTATCACGCACTGCTGATTGGGGGTTGACTGCAGGACCTTGACAGGAGATGAGTGACCACGAACGTTATGACAAAAGAGAGGTCGTCCCGGAGTAGGGCATCATCCGTGATAACCTACGTGTATGGGTGGGACCTATCCTTGGATGGGGCTTACCTGTATGGATGGGGCAGGTACAGCCATTTTCTCGTTTTGTGGTTTGGGGGTGACCCCGGGTACTTGGACGGAGTTTGGTACCGCTGATGATGCTCGGCCCCCTTCACATCAGGGGGGTAAGTGGTCTCTCCAGACGGCCGGATACTGGTACAATACGCAGTTCCGACCTTCACGATGGTCTTCGCAGGAGTCCCTAACTCTCATAGATATATGTCGGAGGGATCTGCATATATCGCAGGGCCGAGAAAGGGCTAAGTGTTGTCAGTCAAAGGCAACAACTGCTTAAGGCGTTCTGTTGGTACGATGGCAGCTAGGGTCCGGTGGTACCTCAATCGTAGGAAACCACCCGGGTGTACCAGGTAAGGGAGGTGCACCCGTTATATATCACCTGTCTGAAATGAGCAAACAAAATAAAGAGCAAAAGACTTAGCTACTTGTCTCAATAGTAACCGAAACTCCTGGAACCAAAATTTTCTTTTTTGGCTTAATCGCTAAAATTATTATGTAAACTGCAAAAATATTTATGATGCCTAATCAGTAATAGTAAGTTCTTAATTTAAACAACAAAAATTCATGAAAATTTTATGATTAGTTTTACTTTTTGTCTCCTGGAAGAAAAATATAATAAAGAACGACCTCTTGCCTATACTAAATTTTATACGCCACTTAATTTTAGTATAGGTTAGTAATTCGACAGATAGCTTGGCACTGGGACATCGTAGAGAGCTGTTTAATGGCTCATTTTAACAAAAATTAAAAAAAAATACATTAAAAGACGATCATTGGAATAACATAGTCCGGGTTGCAGCGGTAGCTAGCAACCTAGTAAGAGACAATCACCTCCAATGTAAAGAAATATAAAACCCCTAACTCCTAAAAAAAGAGTCAGATCAAAACAAAAAGTATACCATTAGAACCACCTTGTCCGAAACCCCTATTAAGGAAACTTACAGCCCTTTGTCTTGAATAACAAAGAAAATATATTGGCTTGAAAATCAAGAAAATTGACTTTTACCACGTTATTTTCCACAAACGGGATATTTTTTTCTTTCCGCTTGATTTTTCTTCTCAGCTAGCTGGGCACTGGAAAATCATAGAGAGCTGTATAATAGCTCATTTTAAAGGAAATTGCAACATCTAGTCACTTTTGTAATTAAAAATAAAATACTTTTTAAAGTAGAATCAATTTTGTCAAAAAAATTGCATTTTTGATGTATTTTCATGCTGCAGTCTTTTCAAAGATATTTCAATTTTGAAGCAGTCAAACAGTTCATGGTAATGAACTCTATAGTAAAAATAGCTACTTGTCTCAATAGTAACCGAAACTCCTGGAACCAAAATTTTCTTTTTTGGCTTAATCGCTAAAATTATTATGTAAACTGCAAAAATATCTATGATGCCTGATCAGTAATAGTAATTTCTTAATTTAAACAACAAAAATACATGAACATTTTATAATTAGTTTTACTTTTTGTCTCCTGGAAGAAAATTTTTTTCTTCTCAGTTCAAAGTTATTATTGTATCCTTGAACCAAACTTTTTTTGGTTTGTAACCCGTAAAGTACGTATCTCCATATTATTGTCTTATAATTGCAATTATTTTAGTTTTCAGTCCAGAATCGCTAAACTTATTATGTAAACTGCAAAAATATTTATGGAGTCTAACCAATAATACTAATTTTGTAATTCAAACAAGATAAATACCTGAAAATTTAAAAATTAGTTTTTTTTATGCTAGGTTTTAGACACTCGACACGGGGTATTGTGTACTTAATAATTTTAAACCTTGAAAAAATATAGTCTCAAGCGAGTGGAAAAAAAGAAAGAATAACAAAAAAAACTATCAAAATAGAGCAATCCAAATTTCTACTAATAGAAAACCTTACTACACAAAAAATAAAGCTAACATCCTGAAATATAGGAAAAGTTTATTTAAAAGAGATAAAAATGCCAACGAACGCAATAAAGCTCGAGAACAAGTAAGGATTGCTACTAAGATGTCTTGTGATCCAGAATTTAAGAAAATGAAATATGACAGAGCAAAACAGAGGTATGTTACGGATCAGGGGTATCGAGAAGGGAAAATTGAGACAGCCAAACAAAAGAGCAAGGAACGGTATGATAACGATATAGATTACCGAAACAAACATAAGAAAAAAGTTGCTACCAGAATAATGGGTAGATACTGGGGTGAAAAAAACTATAATGAAAAAATTAAATTCTCTGCGAGGTTGTACCGAAGAACGCATAAGGACAATAGGAAAAATTACATTCAGAAATACAAGAAGATGGCAAAAATGCAGGCTGATCTTTGTAAATTGAGAAACATTTTACGCATGTTTTATCGGGATCACGAAAAGTATTCAAAATTACAGATTAAAATTCTCTTTGAAAGAGCGGATGCTGTTGAAAAGTCGGCTAGAAATGCTTTGGCAAAGCTTCATAGCAATATCCATCCGGGTTGCAGCGGTAGCTAGCAACCTAGTAAGAGTCACGTCCAATGTTAAGAAATATAAAAACCCATAGTTCCTAACAAAGGAGTCAAATCAAAACAAAAAGTTCACCATTAGAACCGCCTTGTCCGAAACCCCTGTATAGGAAACTTTCTGTCCCTTGGCTTGAACACCAAGGGAAATATATTGGCTTGAAAATCAAGAAAATTGACTTTAACCACGTTATTTTCCCCAAACGGGATATTTTTTTCTCTTTTCTTTTTTCTTTTCCACAGATAGCTTGGCACTGGAACATCGTAGAGAGTTGTTCAATAGCTCATTTTAAAGGAAATTAATTGGGTTAAAAATCTATAGTAACTAAAATAAATTATTTCTAAAAGAGAATAAATTTGTCCACTAAAAACTGCATTTTTGATGTCTTTTCACACTGCAGTCTTTCAAACATAATCGTATACCAGCGGTAAGATTTGAACCCACGCCTCCGAAGAGACTGGTGGCTAACACCAGTGTCTTGGACCACTCGGCCAAGCTGCCTCTTATAATTTGGGTTGCAGCAGTAGCTAGCAACCTAGTAAGAGACGATCAGTCCCATGCTAAGAAATATAAAAACCCAAAACTCCTAAAAATAGAGTAAGATCAAAACAAAAGTACATCATTAGAGCTACCTTGTCTGAAACCCTACTAGATAAATAATCATCATAGCTTTATATTAGAGCTAGGACGCGAATAGAAAAACACGAAATTATATTGTTGTTTCTGATGACGTCATGATATAATATCATTGCGCCATGACGTCAATAAAATCATTACGCCGTGACGTCATAATTACTACTTAAGAACGACAAAGATGTAAATTCTCTCATTCTTGATTAGAATAATGGTTGGATCGAAGCAAGCTATACGCAATTTGAAAAAACAGTACTACACAAACAACAGAGATAGTATCTTGAAAAGAGAAAAGCAAAGGTATTCAACCGACCAGGCGTATTGAGAAGTAAAAATTGAGAGAGCAAAACAAAGGTATTCAACCGACCAGGCGTATCGAGAAGTAATAATTGAGAGAGAAAAACAAAACAGCAAGATGTGTTATCAAAATGATGAAGATTATAGACATGCAAAAATTGAGACAGCCAAACAAAAGTTCAAGGAGAGTTATCACAATGATGAAAATTACCGCATCAAATATAAGAAAAACCAAAATCAAAGGTATTCAACCGTCCAGGTGTATCGAGAAGTAAAAATTGAGACAGCCAAACAAAAGATCAAGGAGTGTTACTGGGGTGACAAAATCTATAATGAAAAAATTAAATTCTCTGCGAGGTTTTACCGAAGAACACATAAGGACAAAGGGAAAAATTACATTCAGAAATACAAGAAGATGGCCAAAATGCAGGCTGATCTTTGTAAATTGAGAAACATTTTACGCATGTTTTATCGGGATCGCGAAAAGTATTCAAAATTACAGATTAAAATTCTCTTTGAAAGAACGGATGCTGTTGAAAAGTCGGCTAGAAATTCTTTGGCAAAGCTTCATAGTAATATCCAAAAAAAATGTTGTCAGTTTAACGAAAAGCTTCCAAGGTATGTATTGGCAACTGCGGAACAGTTTATAGATGCAATGGAAAATGTTCAACAACACAGTGAATATACGGAGGCGTACTTCTTAGAAAATTCGTATATTAATTTTGGAAGGAGCAATTGCAGTTTATGTAGCAGCAATAAAAATATATATACAAGCATACCTATCAACAGCGAAGGAAAAGCAATGTTTTTCAATTATGGCGAAAACGAGCCTGTTAGGGTTATTAGTGAATGTGTTTGTAAGACTATTGATTTAGAACAAATTCCTGGAACACCGACTCAAGAAAAAGCATTTCTAACTGTGTTTTAAACAGTTCTTTTAGTTCTACTGAATATTTGGCAAAAAATTCTCTGTGTAGCAGAACAAACTGTCCTGAAAAGTACGAGACAACTATTGAAAAATGCTCTAAAACTAGATCTGACAAGCAAATTATGATGGCTGAAGTCACCTATAACAATCTGAGTAAACATTCAAAACCAAAAATTGGGCAGCAGATTACTTGGCAATGTCACCCTGATATCTGCAAGCTCTATCCGACGGATAATGAATTATGTCAAATTCTTTTTGATATCCTTGAAAATAATATAGCATTAAAATTTTCAACTGACAAAGTGATAAATTTCTAACTTGGCGGCTTGGATTATTGTGAAATCAATTACAGGGACACAAGAAAGCATGGGCATTCGTTATACTGTAGCCCAAATGAGGGATGTCAGAGCTATTTGCGTTCTCTAAGGGCACTAGCTCCACATTTTCCTGTCTTGAACTGTTTCATTAATAGCGCATATAAGGCAGTATCAAAATGTAAGATTATACAACATATTAATTTACTAAAAGTCGAGGGCTCGTACAAGGAACTAAGTCATTACATAGAAGAAGTGTCAAGTAGACTCTGTCGTAATAATAGTCAAGACTTCATTTACGGTGATAGCAATATTAGAGTTTCTGTGGATTAAAATACTATAATAAAATTGTTTGGTGAGAGCCTTGATAAGGTAGCTAACATCAGGGATGTATACCCCACAATGCATTGTAACAGTTGTGAGCAGATAAAGACAAAATACCAATTGAAGAGTCTAAGATCCCTTTCAAATAAGAAAGGTTTTGATGTAATGATGGCCACGATTTTAGAACACCTACATTAGGACATACCCAAAGATGAGAGAGAACAAGTAATTCAATGTACAGGTTGGAAAGGGGATGTCATAGATTCATTCTTTGTCTGTGATTACTGTGCTGGGAAAATGTTGAAAAGTCAGGAGAATGTCCGATCAGTATTAAATAACCTTCATATAGACTGTACACCGGAATGTATAAAGTGTTTAAATAATTTTGAAATGGCAATGATTCGATTTGAAATGCCTTGTCTTACGATCGTCAAATTAGGGCAAGTAACTGCATTGAAAAGACCTAGAACTGAACTTGTTGACGCTCTTAAGGGGAGAATAGTATATCTACCTGTTGATGTGCAAGCGAATGCAGATATTCAGCCTGAAAAACTTCTTAACATTGATAGTTTTGTAGTCATTGTCAATGGTCAGCCTAATTACAACAAGAATGTTTGGACTGCACTAATAGATCTGAGAAAAGTCCATGAAGCACTGTTGTGGTTAAGAGAGAACAACAGTCTCTATAAAACAATACATGCATACACCCTAGAAGATTTAAATAAAATACTTGAAGCACGTCTTGCTGAAAAAGCGGCTGGTGTTGATAATTTACCTGATATACCGGAAGCTGCAATCCTTTAGAAACTGACAGAAAGCGCAAAATCTACATTGGTTGAACATTTTTCTGTCCAGCCTCTCAATTCAGCGGTTCCAAAAGACTTCATTGAAGATTTTAAGCAGATGAAAGATCTTGGTACTGACCAATTTCAAATCAAGAAACTAAAAGGTGAGAGCGAAGACTTATTTCAGGAAGAACTTGATCTAAAAGTGTTTCCAAATCTTTTCCCGAAAGGCAAATATGGCTTGCGTGACAAGGCAAGACCATTTCTGATTAGGAATGCAGAATATTTTAAATCAAGGCTTCTTAGCAGACATAATAAGTTTCGTCTTGACAAACAGTTTTTTTTCACAGCTTCCAATTGCAAGAATTCTCTTACATGTGTAATAGCGTCGGTCATATGTTGCGGACTGTGAAACCAAATCAAACTGCTCGTCAATTTATAGACAGGCTTCATTCCCGTGATGGAGAGATGGAAGCGACTTTGTTTTCTGTTCAGTCAAAAATCAGAGGATCTCAGCAGTATTTTCAATCTCTTTCCTATAAAGTAAAGTCAATGATTGAGCGATTGGGTCCACCGACTTTGTTTCTGACAGTTTCATGTGCTGATTGGTACTCTCCTGAATTTATTGACTATTTACAGACTGTCCATAAGAGCTTACCTGGTGTGGCAAAAATGACCCCAGCAGAGTTGACGTGTCATGCACTTTGACAAAAAATGGACACCTACATTTAATGAGCTAATTTGTTCAAAGACAAATCCTTTGTTTGGTAAAATTAAGGATCATTTCTGGCGTATCGAGTATCAGAAATGAGGTGCGCCTCATGTATAGTGTGTGTTGTGGATTGAAGATGCTCCTATTATTGGGAAATCAACAGCGTCTGAAGTGATTCAGTATATGAATAGTATTATAACTTGTGAAATACCAAATAGATTGACTAGTCCAACTCTTCACAAACTGGTCAAAGACCATCAAGTGCACCGCTGTAATAAATACTGTCAAAGAAAGTATAAGAGAAAAAGAGGAAGATGGGTTACGTATTGTAAGTTTGGCTTTCCTCGTCCTACAAAGGAACGAACAGAATTATATGACACCCTTGACTGCTTGGCTCATGATACAAACCGTAAAAAGCCAAGAAAAAGAATACATCATCTGCTTCGAAGAGATGACGAGCGTTATATAAATGACTATTCTCCTGCGTTACTTATTGCTAATCAAGCAAACATTGATGTTCAATATATTGGCCATTTAGTCTCTAAATTACCGTATTACATTATCGATTACATGACAAAAGCAGAGAGTGTCAAAATAGAAGCAATGTGGGAGGAAGTAAATAATGCATGCAAAAGTCTTGGTCAACGAACTATGTCCTACTTGTTAAAGTCCATAAAAACCCGTCAAGTTTGAGCAGTTGAAGCTGCTGATAGGCTTCTTGGTACTAAATTGTATAGTATTTCTAGGCAATTTAGATATATTGACCTTGTGAAAAAAAGCGAGGCGAAGAGGACACTGAGAAGGTATAAGGAGCTCGAAAAGCTTGCTAAAAACGATCCACAGAGTAGTGATTTGTACATTGCCCACTGGGTTATTGATATCTACCATAAAAGACCGGAACATATGGAAAATATCAGTCTTTTTCAGTTATTGTCTTGGTATGAACGGGAGTGTAATGGTACTGATGATAATATTATGTTAACTGACGGGTCCTTCTACCTCAGAAAAAGGCTTTTAAACCGTATATCATACAGCACAGAAAGGTAAACCCATTTGAAACTGACGAGAAGAAAAATGCTTACTATGGAGATCTTTTAAAATTGTTTAAACCTTGGAGAAATGAAAATGAAATAGTAGTCAGTGGAAATAGCAACTACGAAACCTACTGTGTTGAAAGTGTAAACTATCCCGACATGGTAGCTTACCACGAAAAATTTGTTATTAAGAGGAAAAGCGATATAGAATTTGAAGAAAAAGTCCGAGAACGTGCAAAAGAAATTCTGAAGGCAGAAAAAATTGATGAAAACATTGAACATGACCCAGAAAATGCAATTCAGGGAGGAGTCATTGACAGAGCAGCAGATGCTATGGAGGATTTGTTAGACGCAAAGAAACAGATTTTAAGTGGTGACACCGAAGACAGGTTGAAAAATGATTATGAGTCACTCAATATTGATCAAAAGAGAGTTGTTGACAAAATTTTAGACTCAGTTACCAAGCGCAATGGTGCAACATCTTTGAAGTTGATTGTATCTGGATGTGGGGGTACAGGAAAATCTAGGGTTATCAGTGTCGTGAGAAGACTACTTTGCAACAAGTTCAAGAATGAAGATTGTCTCGTTGTAGTTATGGCACCTACTGGTATTGCTGCACATAGCATAAATGGTTTAACAATACATAGTTGTTTAAGTTTAGCTATTGACCAGGAAAACACCACAAAATACACACCTCTCTCCACTGAAAAACTTCTTACTTTGAGAAAGACACTTAAGGAGACAAGACTTTTTATTATTGATGAAATTAGTATGTTTCGTCTCTTCTTTTAACCTACATTCATTTAAGACTATCAGAAATATTGGTAGTTGATTTGCCAATGATAATGCTAACTGCGTATTTTTGGGAGATTTTCTTCAATTAAGACCAGTAAGTGGTAATCCTTCTTATATGCCTCTCACGCGACTAGAAGTAAAAAACAGGATCAGATCATTTGGTACTTTTAACCTCTGGCATCTATTTGAGTATGAGGAACTAAGCATAAATGTGAGACAAAAGATGGATAAGAGTTATGCTAATACACTTGCTGAAATTAGACAGGGGTGTTGCATTGGTGAAAATTTGAATAGTCTTTACAAGAGAAAAATTGGGAACTCCTACAGAGCTTCAAATGACGAAACAATAGATCTTTACTCAAAATTGTATGAAGAGGGAAATAGACCTGTCATTCTTATGCCCACCAATGAAAATTGTATGGTACTTAACGATTTACTTCTTACAAAAAGATGCTAAGACTACGTTAAACTTTCTGAAGTTTATCGACTCTCTTCAGTTGTTGACGACAAACGAATCGAACAGAAAACAGCAAACACTGTTTTAAGCTTTGGCAACGACAAAAAAAGAACAGCCGGTTCTTTCATGAGCTTGTTACTTGCAGTAGGTGCACGTGTAATGCTCCAAAGAAATATTTGTGTTGCTAAGGGGCTAGTAAATGGATCAATGGGGACAGTAACAAGCTTCAAGTTGCTACCAAAGGGAGAAATAATTGGAGTTCTTGTAAAATTTGATGAACTGGAACTTCCGGTTGAAATTGGCAGAGAAACCGTGCGCTTTGAAGTTTTGAAGCAAGTCTTTTTTACGCGAAGACAGTTTCCTCTTCAACTGGACTTTGCCATTACAATGCACAAGTCCCAAGGACTAAGTTTACAGTGTGCAATTGTTGACGCGGGTAATCGTTGCTTCGGTCCAGGTATGATGTACGTTGCTCTTTCCCGTTTGACCACTAGTGCAGGTTTACATCTAGTAGAATTTGATAAGACAAAGATTTATTGCGATGTTCATGCTTTAATTGAGTACAACCGTTTGAGACAAATTTATAGAAGAGATCTTCCATTGTTTGATTTCCCAGAAAAGCAACTCAGAGGTACACCAGATGAAGTATGTATAACAAATGAAGTAAACTCTAAAGGACAACAGACTCAAGGAAAAAAAATTTCCATTGTTGGAGGTCCCAGAAAAAGAATGAGAAGCCCTTCAGTGAAGGCTTCAAAGAATGAGAAGAACCCTTATTAATACAAATTTATTACAAAAATAAGAGAAGGATAACTAGTGTTGGACCAGTGGTGTCAACAAAAGAGAAAAAATTAAATATTAATGCGAAACTTGATCATAATGATATATTTCGTTTCATTCAATCGGTCCAAGATCGTCAAGAACAACACAAAAATGCTAAAAATGTAAATGCACCAGCAAATGCATATGTTACTCTTGATAGTAATAGAAAGGTATCAAGAATTATACATGCTGACTGGAATCAAGCAGAAGCTAATATATTTCTATCTGGATACGCAGGCAGCCAATGCTTTGCCATGGTACTCGCAAATATTGTCCGAGCTGCTATTATACCTTCAAGGCAATGGAATAAAAATATTCTGAACAGAAACATGATTGAAGGGGATACTATTTATGCTCTCATACGTGAAAAAAATAATAATAGAAATCCAAGAGTTTTTCTGATTCGTCCTAGTGTCTATTTGGTATTGAAAAATTTAGATGTCATCAAGGACGATTTTCTAATGTATGACGCAGTATTTTCCCTAAATTAGGACGATAATTGGTTGTGCAGCGGAAGCTTATTGGATTCTATAAAAAATGGAGAATTAGGAATTACATTATTGGCTGCTTTAAAAATATTATTTAGAGAACATAATGCTGGAATAATAGTTGCATACTCTAAATCAATGGGTCTTATGCATTATGATGAAAAATAATATTTTACAGATTCTCACTCATGCGGACCTAGAGGAGCACCATTGCAAAATGATAATGGAAAAGCATGTGTCATAGAATGCGACACGATTGAAGAATTATATCGCATTACTCGAAGAGTCTTCAAAGCCAAAAATGAACAATTTACTATTCATTATATTGACGTTAAGTAAGTACATTAAATAACGATCACTGAAATAACAAATTTATTACTATATAAGAAGCGTCAGAACTGTAAATGTTCTCATTCATAATTACATAATGGTTTCAAATCAAGCAAGCTGCACGCAAGTTAAAAAAACAGTACTACACAAACAACAGAGATAGTATCTTGAAAAGAAAAAAGCAAAGGTATTCAACCGACCAGGCGTATCGACAAGTAATAATTGAGAGAGCAAAAAAAAACAGCTAGATGTGTTATCACAATGATGAAGATTATAGACATGCAAAAATTGAGACAGCCAAACAAAAGATCAAGAAGCGTTATCAAAATGATGAAGATTACAGAGAAGCAAGAATTGAGCAAGCTAAATAAAAGATCAAGGAGCGTTATCACAATGATAAACAATATAGAGAATCCGGGTTGCAGCGGTAGCTAGCAACCTAGTAAGAGACGATCACGTCCAATGTTAAGAAATATAAAAACCCATAGTTTCTAACAGAGGAGTCAGATCAAAACAAAAAGTACACCATTAGAGCCGCCTTGTCCGTAACCCCTGTATAGGAAACTTTCTATCCCTTGGCTTGAACAGCAAGGGGAATATATTGGCTTGAAAATCAAGAAACGTGGCAGCTACTACAACATTCTGCCTAAACGGGATATTTTTTTCTTTTTTTCTTTTTTTCTTTTGTATCCAGAGATAGCTTGGCACTGGAACATCGTAAAGAGTTGTTCAATGGCTCATTTAAAAGGAAATTAATTGGGTTAAAAACTTTTTGTAACTAAAATAAATTATTTCTAAAAGTGAATAAATTTTTCCACCAAAAAATGCATTTTTGATGTCTTTTCACACTGCAGTATTTCAAACATAATCGTATACCAGCGGTAAGATTTGAACCCACGCCTCCGAAGAGACTGGTGGCTAATACCAGTGCCTTGGACCACTCGGCCAGGCTGCCTCTCATAAATAATATATATGTGAATCTGGGCTGCAGCAGCAGCTAGCAACCTAGTAAGAGACGATCAGTCCAATGCTAATAAATATAATAAAACTCCTAAAAATAGAGTCAGATCCAAACAAAAGTACATCATTAGAATTACCTTGTCTGAAACCCTACTAGATAAATAATGAATTTCGTCATAGCTTTATATTAGAGCTATGACGTGGATAGAAAAACGACATTATGTTGTGGTTTCTAAAGACGTCATGAAATAATATCATTGTGCCATGTCGTCATCATGAAATAAAATCATTACGCCGTGATCCGGGTTGCAGCGGTAGCTAGCAACCTAGTAAGAGACGATCACGTCCAATGTTAAGAAATATAAAAACCCATAGCTCCTAAAAAAGGAGTCAGATCAAAACAAAAAGTACACCATTAGAACCGCCTTGTTCGAAACCCCTTTATAGGAAACTTTTTGTCCCTTGGCTTGAACAGAAAGGGAAATATATTGGCTTGAAAATCAAGAAAATTGACTTTAACCACATTATTCTCCCCAAACGGAATATTTTTTTCTTTTTTCTTTTTTTTTCTTTTCCATAGATAGCTTGGCACTGGAACATCGTAGAGGGTTGTTCAATAGCTCATCCTAAAGGAAATTAATTGGGTTAAAAATCTATAGTAACTAAAATAAATTATTTCTAAAAGAGAATAAATTTTTCCAATAAAAACTGTATTTTTGATGCAGTGACGTCATAATTACCATATAAGAAACGTCAAAACTGTAAATGGTCTCATTCATGAATACATAATGGTTAGATCAAAGCGAGCTACACGCAAGTTAAAAAATCAGTACTAAAAAATCAAGAAATTATAATAATCGGGTTGCAGCGGTAGCTAGCAACCTAGTAAGAGACGATCACGTCCAATGTTAAGAAATATAAAAACCCATAGTTCCAAACAAAGGAGTCAGATCAAAACAAAAAGTACACCATTAGAACCGCCTTGTCCGAAACCCATGTATAGAAAACTTTCTGTCCCTTGGCTTGAACAACAAGGGAAATATATTGGCTTGAAAATCAAGAAAATTGACTTTAACCACGTTATTCTCCCCAAACGGAATATTTTTTTCTTTTTTCTCTTTTCCACAGATAGCTTGGCACTGGAACATCGTAGAGGGTTGTTCAATAGCTCATTTTAAAGAAAATTAATTGGGTTAAAAATCTATAGTAACTAAAATAAATTATTTCTAAAAAAGAATAAATTTTTCCACCAAAAACTGCATTTTTGATGTCTTTTCACACTGCAGTCTTTCAAACATAAACGTATACCAGCGGTAAGATTTGAACCCACGCCTCCGAAGAGACTGGTGGCTAACACCAGTGCCTTGGACCACTCGGCCAGGCTGCCTCTCATAAATAAATATATATATGTGTGAATTCGGGATGCAGCAGTAGCTAGCAACCTTGTAAGAGACGATCAGTCCAATGCTAAGAAATATAACAAAACTCCTAAAAATAGAGTAAGATCAAAACAAAAGCACATCATTAGAACTACCTTGTCTGAAACCCTACTAGATAAATAATGAATGTCGTCATAGTTTTATATTAGAGCTATGACGTGAATAGAAAAACACGAAATTATATTGTTGTTTCTGATTTTACAGTAAAGAACGATCTTTCGCCAATAGTAACTGATATACGGTGGCTCCAGGGGTAGTTTATAATATATATAATATTTGATTGTTTGAGTTTCGTCTCTTACTATTTAAAGGAAGAAAAAGCCGTAGGCTTTTTCCTGTTTGTATTTACAGTTAAAAAACGAACTCAGGCCCAAAGAAACTGAACCCCGTGGTTCATTCTTTTTCATATTAAAGACCTAACTATACTCTATAGTAATTGATCTACAAACCACACCATTAGACTAATATGAAAGATCAGCCTAGTCAATTATATATGGGTTGCAGCGGTAACTGGTAAAGAATAGACCTAGACACAATTTGGATTTAGTTAGGTGCATGAATCCTTGAAGTTCGTCTCTTACTATACCAAATACGAAAAAGCCATAGGCTTTTTCCTGTTTGTAATCAAACAGTTCGTGGTAATTCCAAAGAAGAAAAAGCCGTAGGCTTTTTCTTGTCTGTTACAATAAAGAACGACATCTAGCCCATTAAAAATGAAACATAAATAGGGATTATGTAATTTCCATCAGTATCATGGCTGTAGAGACGGCTGATACCTAGTAAAGAACAAACCATTACAGCAAAGAACATTTCATGTTAAAGATTGATCAATGATGCCATAATCATAGTTTGTAGCCAGGTCGTATCTTACTATTCCAATCAAGAAAAAGCCATAGGCTTTTTCCTGTTTGTACTTTCACATCATCCGGCTTGTAGTGGTACCTAGCAACCCCATTAAGAGACGATCACGTCCAATTTTAAGATATATAAAAACCCATAACTCCTAAAAAAAAGTCAGATCAAAACAAAAAGTACACCATTAGAAACACCATATCTGAGACCCCTGAAACTTTCTGTCATATGGTTTGAACAGCAAGGGAAATATATTGGCTTGAAAATCAAGAAAATTGTTTTTAACCACGTTATTCTCCACAAACAGCATCTTTTTTCTTTCTTCTTATTTTCCACAGATAGCTTGGTACTGGAACATCGTAGATAGTTGTTCCATGGCTCATTTCAAAGGAAATCTCTAGATCTAGTGCCATTTGTACTTATTATTTTTTAAATAAAATCAAATTTTTTGCGAAAATTACATTAAAAGACGATCATTGGAATAACATACCACTGCATAAATTGGACTTAGTTAGCTGCTTGATTGCTTGAGGTTCGTCTCTTACTATTTCAAAGAAGAAAAAACTGTAGGCTTTTTCCTGTTTGTAATCATAGGCAGCGCGCTAGCGCTTCGCTTGAACAGCAAGGGAAATATATTGGCTTAAAAATCAAGAAAATTATATTAGGTACTATTATATACTATTAATATTAGAAGATCTTTATTAAGTTGCCGGTCAGGTATACCGTCTATAATTTTATAGATATAATATAAGAAGGTAGTGTACATTTTGTTTCGTTGATCCACTATAATGGAGATGTTTCCATAAAACAAACTGAACTGCAAATAGCTCGTTGAAAATAAGATATAAGGTACTTTCTTTAGTTTAACTACTTTTTGGTGCTCAATGAATTTTAAAGAAAAAAACCCGAAAAGGCTTTGTTTCTATAGAATAAGTTATAATAACTTTGTTTTCAAAATTAAAAGGGGCCTAGATCCAATATGTCTGAGAAGAATTTAGGTTGTTTTTGAACAGCCCATATTTAAAGAAACTTGAGAAATAACGTCGCAGAGAAAGATAAGTTAATATTTTAGAATTCTATTTAATGATATGCAGTAATTGCTCTATGTAATTATTTTCAGAACAATTTTGTCCCATAATTGAAGTTTTCAAAATAACATAGGTTTTCAGGAGACATTTTTGACATGAATCTAAAGCAGTATTTTAAGGAAAGTTTTTAGTTAAAGTATACTATTTATGTTCGTAAAATACTTAGAGAAATAGTATATTTATCATCTGTAAAAATAGAATAGTCTAAATTAATTTTTTTTTAATTTAGATTGTTTGTTTTAAATAATTAAAAATTGTTTTAATTGTTTAAATTAAAAGATTGCTTTTTGAACAGCATTTATTTAAAGCAACTGTATGAATTTCGTCATAGAAAAATTATATAAATATGTCAAGTTCAAGTTCAAGTTTTCAAGTTCAATATGGGTTTTAATTAAAAAAAAATTTAAAAATACACTTAACTCAGTTCCTTGTGCATTGATGCAAGCTTGGGCCCGTAATAATTGCACACTCTAAATACAGCATGGCCTCCTGTCCTCTCCAAGTTCCACCCCGAACCGCCATCAAATAACAATAAATTTAACACAACTTCTCCTCCGCTCACACCCCTTGAAGTATCAGACTAAAATATAATAAATAATAATGATATCAAAAAATTTTAAACATAATAATAATAAAACAAATCTTGTAAATACATTTTTAATCTTTTAGATATTTTTTCACATTCTTTTTAAAGGAGCCGAGAGACCTATATGACTTCAGCTCTTGCGGAAGTGCATTCCACTTTCTAGCACACGCAATTCTAGGAGAAAATTCCGACCTAGCTGTCGGTGTCGGGGGTACATAAATGTCTGATGAAGATCGTTTATTTAAACAATGGATTTGTGATACTAGTGTGAATAAGCCTTTAAATGGTGATGGGAGTGTTCCTGAAAAATATTTAAAACAAAAAACGGTGCAAGATAGTCTGTAAAGTGATGCCATTGATAGTATGTAGGTGCTGGGCCTAAAATTTGAAGTGCTTTGTTGTAAAATGAGTTTAGTTGCTGTAAATGTGTCTTGAAATTAGATTGCCACACTGTAGAACAATATTTAATGTGAGGCTTGATAACTGCATTGTAAATCAGGATCAGTATTTTCTTAGGGAAATGGTGACTGAGTTTTCTCAAGATTCCAAGGTTCCTTGAAAGTTTTGTGGTGTCTGAACGAGAGGTTTTCGTCGATTAAAACCCCTAGGTAACGAAAGTGTCCTTTTTCTGATCTCTTGATAAGTCCACGAGAGGTTTCAATACCAATCCCATCAGGAGCCAGCGAATCTATACGTGAAAAAAAATGAAACGCTCGATTTGTCAATGTTGATGACTAGACGATTTGCGTCCATCCACAAGTACGTTTCTTCAAGAATGTCTTGTAGCTTCGTTTTGAGAGACTTGATGTTCCATTCTGAGCTTGCCATAAGTGAATCATCCGCAAATGCCGTTAGTTCGTCCTCGGCTTCTACTATAGACCCCGGCGTCGTTTGTGGGTGACATAGTTTGCAGCAATAAGGGCTACCACTTGAAGGAGTCAGTACTTGCTGAAGATCATTTACGTGAACAAGAAACAATACCAGTCCCAATTTAGAGTCCTGTGGCACCCCGCAGTTAACTACGACATCATTTGTATGGTCATTTCCTGTGTACATTCAACGATTTTCCAGGTAAGACCTACATCAATCTAGGACTTAGCCACGAAATCCAATATGATCCAGTTTTCCTAGTAATATTTTGTGGTGCATGCTATCAAACGATTTCTTAATATCTAGAAGCACTGCTGCCGGTAAAGTACCCGAATCTAGGATTCTGTTTAAGAATAAACTTAGTGAAGTAAGGGCGTCTTCGGTTGAATGGCCAGCCCTAAACCCGAATTGGTGGCTGTTAAAAAAGCCTTTAGCCTCTAAATATTGGTAAAGCTGGTTTTTCATTAGCGTTTCAAAGACTTTCAAGGAAACTGATAACATTGAAATTGATCTACAGTTTCCTGGGTCTCTACGATATCCACCCTTGTTAAGAGGTATTATTTTTGCCTTTATCAATATATCATGAACGAACCCTTTATCCAATTAAAGATTTACAAGGTAAGTTAGTGGCTCAGCCATGGTCGCCACTACTGCTTTCAGTGCCTTTGTGTGGACCAGGTCGAAACCTGAAGCAAAAGAGTCCTTCAAATTTTTTACGAGTAATTTGAACTCACCTGGTGTTACAGGACTCACTGCCATTGATTTCATACACTTAAGGCCAAGGTATTCTTTGTATGATTTAGAAGGTATCCCGACGGAATTTGCTGTGGTATCGCCGATATTTGCGAAAAGTGTACTCAGCAATGCGGCAACCTGTGTAGGTTCGGTAATTTCTTCACCATTCTTCATAATTTAGAAGACTTAGTGGTTGGTCGTAGTACCGAGTTGATAATTTGCCAAACTTTTCGACCATCCTTCCCGCTTTGCGTCAGCTTTTGCTGCAGGTAGCCACGCTTTGCTCTCCGTAACACAGTCCGAAGGACTTCCCTGTATTGCTCATACTCCTCTAGCCGTGCTAGGCTCGGAAAGCGTCTATACTCTCCCCAAAGGTGTTTTTTTCTTATTCACACAGGCCAGAAGACCATCCGTCATCCAGGGGCTAATTGGCTGGTCTTTTTTCGTTTATTAGTTCTCGGGTTGCTCACGCAACATCTACTGAACGTTTGATAGCATGCACCACAAAATATTACTAGGAAAGCTGGATCATATTGGATTTCATGGCCAAGTCCTAGATTGGTGTAAGTCTTACCTGGAAAATCATTGAATGTACACAGGAAATGACCATAAAAATGATGTCGTAGTTAACTGCGGGGTGCCACAGGGCTTTAAATTGGGACCGGTATTGTTTCTTGTTCACGTAATTATAATAAAGAACGACCTCTTACCTATACTAAATTTTATACGCCACTTAATTATATATAGTATAGGTTAGTAATTCAACAGATACCATGGCACTGGAACATTGTAGAGAGTTGTTCAATGGCTCATTTTAAAGGAAATCTCTAGATCTAGCGCCTTTTGCACTTGATTTTTTTTTATTAATTATTTTTCACGAAAAACTTAATTTTGTATATACAATATTGATCAATGACGTCATAGATGTTGGATGTAGTACATAAGGGCTCGATCATCGAATTTAAGCTGACACTAAGTAAAGGACAATTATGCCTCCATATATTCACAGTGATGTATAAGATTTCCCATTACATCTGTAAACTGTTCCACAGTTGCCGGTCAATACCTTGGAAGCTTTTCGCTAAACATGCAACATTTCTTTCGGATATTACTATGAAGTTTTGCGAAAGCATCTCTTGCTGACTTTTCAACAAAATCTATTCTTTCAGAGATAATTTTAATCTTTAATTTTGAATATTTTTTGTAATCCCGGTAAAACATTCGTAAAGTTTTTCTCAGTTTACAAAGATCAGCCTGTGCGTTCTTTGCAGCTTGTGTAAACTGCAAAAATATCCATGGTATCCGAGCAATAGTTTGAATATTATAATAAAGAACGAACTCTTGCATATATTAACATGTATAGGCAACTTAACTATACTTAATAATTAGACTTATTTATTCCGGGTTGCAGCGGTAGCTAGCAACCTAGTAAGAGACGATCACGTCCAATGTTAAGAAATATAAAAACCCCTAACTCCTAAAAAAGAGTCAGGTCAAAATTATAGTAAAGAACCAACTATAGCCTATAGTAATTGAACTACAATCCGGGTTGCAGCGGTAGCAAGCAACCTAGTAAGAGACGATCACGTCAAATGTTAAGGAATATAAAAAACCATAGTTCCTAAAAAAACGAGTCAGATCAAAACAAAAAGTATACCATTAGAACCGCCTTTTCCATAATCCCTTTATAGGAAACTTTCTGTCCCTTGGCTTGAACAGCAAGGGAAATATATTGGCTTGAAAATCAAGAAATCCGGGTTGCAGCGGTAGCTAGCAACCTAGTAAAAGAAGACCACGTCCAATGTTAAGAAATATAAAAACCCATAGTTCCTAAAAAAGGAGTCAGATCAATTTCAAAAGTACACCATTGGAACCGCCTTGTCCGAAACCCCTGTATAGTAAACTTTCTGTCCCTTAGCTTGAACAGCAAGGGAAATATATTGGCTTGAAAATCAAGAAAAGTGGCAGCTATTACAACATTCTGCCTAGACGGGATATTTTTTTTCTTTTGTATCCAGAGATAGCTTGGCACTGGAACATCATAGAGGGTTGTTCAATAGCTCATTTTAAAGGAAATTTATTGGGTTAAAACCTTTTGTAACTAAAATAAATTATTTCTAAAAGAGAATAAATTTTTTCACCAAAAACTGCATTTTTGATGTCTTTTGACACTGCAGTCTTTCAAACATAATCGTATACCACCAGGTTGCAGTGGTAGCTATCAACCTAGTAACAGACGATCACGTCCAATGTTAAGAAATATAAAAACCCATAGTTCCTAACAAAGGAATCAGATCAAAACAAAAAGTACACCATTAGAACCGCCTTTTCCGAATCCCCTGTATAGGAAACTTTCTGTCCCTTGGCTTGAACAGCAAGGGAAATATATTGGCTTGAAAATCAAGAAAATTGACTTTAACCACGTTATTCTCCCCAAACGGGATATTTTTTTCTCTTTTCTTTTTTTTTTGTATCCAGAGATAGCTTGGCACTGGAACATCGTAGAGCGTTGTTCAATAGCTCATTTTAAAGGAAATTAATTGGGTTAAAAATCTATAGTAACTAAAATAAATCATTTCTAAAAGAGAATAAATTTTTCCACCAAAAACTGCATTTTCGATATCTTTTCACACTGCAGTTTTTCAAACATAATCGTATACCAGCGGTAAGATTTGAACCCACGCCTCCGAAGAGACTGGTGGTTAACACCAGTGCCTTGGACCACTCGGCCAGGCTGCTTCTCACAAATAAATATATATATGAATTTGGGTTGCAGCAGCAGCTAGCAACCTAGTAAGAGACGATCAGTCCAATGCTAAGAAATATAACAAAACTCCTAAAAATAGAGTTAGGTCAAAACAAAAGTACATCATTAGAATTACCTTGTCTGAAACCCTACTAGATAAATAATGAATGTCATCATAGTTTTATATTAGAGCTATGACGTGAATAGAAAAACACGAAATTATATTGTTGTTTCTGATGACGTCATGAAAAAATATCAATTCCATGACGTCAATAAAATCATTACGCCGTGACGTCATAATTACTACTTAAGAACGACAAAGATGTAAATTCTCTCATTCTGGATTAGATAATGGTTAGATCAATGCAAGCTATAAGCAAGTTGAAAAAACAGTACTACACAAGCAACAGAGATAGTAACGTGAAAAGAAAAAAGCAAAGGTATTCAACCGACCAGGCGTATCAAGATTTAATAATTGAGAGAGCAGAACAAAGGTATTCAACCGACCATGCGTATCTAGAAGTAATAATTAAGAGAGCAAAACAAAACAGCAAGATGTGTTATCACAATGATGATGATTATAGACATGCAAAAATTGAGACAGCCAAACAAAAGTTCAAGGAGAGTTATCACAATGATGAAGATTACCGCATCAAATATAAGAAAAACCAAAAGCAAAGGTATTCAACAGTCCAGGTGTATCGAGAAGTAAAAATTGAGACAGCCAAACAAAAGATCAAGGAGCGTTACTGAAGTGACAAAATCTATAATGAAAAAAAAAATTCTCTGCGAGGTTGTACCGAAGAACGCATAAGGACAAAGGGAAAAATTACATTCAGAAATACAAGAAGATGGCAAAAATGCAGGCTGATCTTTGTAAATTGAGAAACATTTTACGCATGTTTTGTCGGGATCACGAAAAGTATTCAAAATTACAGATTAAAATTCTCTTTGAAAGAGCGAATGCTGTTGAAAAGTCGGCTAGAAATTCTTTGGCAAAGCTTCATAGTAATATCCAAAAGAAATGTTGTCAGTTTGACGAAAAGCTTCCAAGGTATGGATTGGCAACTGCGGAACAGTTTATTGATGCAATGGAAAATGTTCGACAACACAGTGAATATACGGAGGCGTACTTCTTAGAAAATTCGTATATTAATTTTGGAAGGAGCAATTAAAGTTTATGTAGCAGCAATAAAAATATATACACAAGCATACCTATCAACAGCGAAGGAAAAGGAATGTTTTTCAATTATGGCGAAAACGAGCCTGTTAGGGTTATTAGTAAATGTGTTTGTAAGACTAATGATTTAGAACAAATTCCTGGAACACCGACTCAAGAAAAAAGCATTTCTAACTGTGTTTTAAACAGTTCTTTTAGTTCTACTGAATATTTAGCAAAAAATTCTCTGTGTAGTAGAACAAACTGTCCTGAAAAGTACGAGACAACTATTGAAAAATACTCTAAAACTAGATCTGACAAGGAAATTATGATGGCTGAAGTCACCTATAACAATTTGAGTAAACATTCAAAACCAAAAATTGGGCAGCAAGTTACTTGGCAATGTCACCCTGATATCTGCAAGCTCTATCCGACGGATATTGAATTATGTCAAATTCTTTTTGATATCCTTGGAAATAATATAGCATTAAAATTTTCAACTGACAAAGTAGTTAATTTCTACCTTGGCGGCTTTGATTATTATGAAATCAATTACAGGGACACAAGAAAGCATGGGCATTCGTTATACTGTAGCCCAAATGAGGGATGTCAGGGCTATTTGCGTTCTCTAAGGGCACTAGCTCCACATTTTCCTGTCTTGAACTGTTTCATTAATAGCGTATATAAGGCAGTATCAAAATGTAAGATTATACAACATATTAACCTACTAAAAGTCAAGGGCTCGTACAAGGAACTAAGTTATTCCTAAGAAGAAGTGTCAAGTGGACTCTGTCGTAATAATAGTCAAGACTTCATTTACGGTGATAGCAATATTAGAGTTTCTGTGGAAGAAAATACAATAATAAAATTATTTGGTGAGAGCCTTGATAAGGTAGCTAACATCAGGGATGTATACCCCACAATGTATTGTGACAGTTGCGAGCAGATAAAGACAAAATACCAATTGAAGAGTCTAAGACCCCTTTCAAATAAGAAAGGTTTTGATGTAACGATGGCCACTATTTTAGAACACCTACAACAGGACATACCCAAAGATGACAGAGAACAACTAATTCAATGTACAGGTTGGAAAGAGGATGTCATAGATTCATTGTTTTTCTGTGATTACTGTGCTGGAAAAATATTGAAAAGTCAGGAGAATGTCCGATCAGTATTAAATAACCTTCATATAGACTGTACACCGGAATGTATAAAGTGTTTAAATAATTTTGAAATGGCAATAATTTGATTTGAATGCCTTGTCTTACGATCGTCAGATTAGGGCAAGTAACTGCGTTGAAGAGACCTAGAACAGAACTTGTTGACTCTCTTAAGGGGATAATAGTATATCTACCTGTTGATGTGCAAGCAAATGCAGATATTCAGCCTGAAAAACTTCTTAACATTGATAGTTTTTTAGTCATTGTCAATGATCAGCCTACTTACAACAAGAATGTTTGGACTGCACTAATAGATATGAGAAAAGTCCATGAAGCACTGTTGTGGTTAAGAGAGAACAACAGTCACTATAAAACAATACATGCATACACCCTAGAATTACAGTAAAGAACAAACTTCCAGCCCATAGTAACTAAAATAAGATTATAATTAACGTTAAAGATTGATCAATGATGCAGTTGAAAAAACAGTACTACACAAACAACAGAGATAATAACTTGAAAAGATAAAAGCAAAGGTGTTCAACCGACCAGGCGTATCCAGAAGTAATAATTGAGAGAGCAAAACAAAGGTATTCAACCGACCAGGCGTATCGAGAAGTAATAATTGAGAGAGCAAAACAAAGGTATTCAACCTACCAGGCGTATCGATAAGTAATAATTGAGAGAGCAAAATAAAACAGCAAGATGTGTTATCACAATGATGTAGTTTATAGACATGCAAAAATTGAGACAGCCAAACAAAAGATCAAGGAACGGTATGGTAATGATAAAGATTACAGAGAAGCAACAATTGAGCAGGCTAGACAAAAGAGCAAAGAACAGTATGATAATGATAAAGATTACCGAAACAAACATAAGAAAAAAGTTGCTACCAGAATAATGGGTAGATACTGGCGTGACAAAAGCTAGAATGAAAAAATTAAATTCTCTGCGAGGTTGTACCGAAGAACGCATAAGGACAAAGGGAAAAATTACATTCAGAAATACAAGAAGATGGCAAAAATGCAGGCTGATCTTTGTAAATTGAGAAACATTTTACGCATGTTTTATCGGGATTATAATAAAGAACAAACTTCCTGCCCATAGTAACTAAAATAAGATTATAATTAATTTTAAAGATTGATCAATGATGCCATAATCGTAGGTTGTTGCCAGGTCGTCTCTTACTATTCAAATTAAGAAAAAGCCATAGGCTTTTTCCTGTTTTAATAGAGTAATCCAGGTTGTAGCGGTAGCTAGCAACCTAGTAAGAAGCGATCACCTCCAATATTAAAAAATATAAAAACCCATAACTCCCAAAAAAATTCAGATCAAAATAAGAAGTACACTATTAGAACCGCCTTGCCCTAAATCCGGGTTGCAGCGGTAGCTAGCTATCCGGTTTGCAGCGGTAGCTAGCAACCTAGTAAGAGACGATCACGTCCAATGTTCAGAAATATAAAAACCCATATTTCCTAACAAAGGAGTCAGATCGAAACAAAAAGTACACCATTAGAACCGTCTTGTCCGAAACCCCTGTATAGGAAACTTTCTGTCCCTTGGCTTGAACAGCCAGGGAAATATATTGGCTTGAAAATCAAGAAAAGTGGCAGCTACTCAACATTCTGCCTAAACGGGATATTATTTTTTCTTTTTTCTTTTCCACAGATAGCTTGGCACTGGAACATCGTAGAGGGTTGTTCAATAGCTCATTTTAAAGGAAATAGATTGGGTTAAAAATCTATAGTAACTAAAATAAATTATTTCTAATTACAGTAAAGAACGATCTCTCTCCCATAGTAACTGATATGTTACATTAAAAGACGATCATTGTAATAAAAACTTATTGCATGCATTGGACTTACTAAGCTACTTGATCGTTTGAGGTTCGTCTCTTACTATTTCAAAGAAGAAAAAGCCGTAGGCTTTTTCCTGTTTGTAATATTTTCCTGTTTGTTACAAGGGTTACAGGGGTATTGCATAAAGGACCGATATAACTTATCATAAATGGTGTTTGTCAATAATTATTAGATTACATTAAAAGACGATCACTAGATTCAATAAAGAACGATCTCTCTCCCATAGTAACTGATATGTTACATTAAATCCGGGTTGCAGCGGTAGCTAGCAACCTAGTAAGAGACGATCACGTCTAATGTTAAGAAATGTAAAAACCCATAGTTCCTAACAAACGAATCAGATCAAAACAAAAAGTACACCATTAGAACCGCCATGTCCGAAACCCCTGTATAGGAAACTTTCTGTCCCTTGGCTTGAACAGCAAGGGAAATATGTTGGCTTGAAAATCAAGAAAATTGACTTTAACCAAGTTATTCTCCCCAAACGGGATATTTTTTTCTCTTTTTTTTTCTTTTCCACAGATAGCTTGACACAGGAATATCGTAGAGGGTTGTTCAATAGCTCATTTTAAAGGAAATTAATTGGGTTAAAAAACTATAGTAACTAAAATAAATTATTTCTAAAAGAGAATATATTTTTCCACCAAAAACTGCATTTTTGATGTCTTTTCACACTGCAGTCTTTCAAACATAATCGTATACCAGCGGTAAGATTTGAACCCACGCCTCCGAAGAGACTGGTGGCTAACACCAGTGTCTTGGACCACTCGGCCAGGCTGCCTCTCATAAATAAATATATATATGAATTTGGGTTGCAGCAGTAGCTAGCAACCTAGTAAGAGACGATCAGTCCCATGCTAAGAAATATAACAAAACTCCTAAAAATAGAGTAAGATCAAAAAAAGTATATCATTAGAACTACCTTGTCTGAAACCCTACTAGATAAATAATGAATGTCGACATAGCTTTATATTAGAGCTATGACATGAATAGAAAAACAAGAAATTATTTTGTTGTTTCTGATGACGTCATGAAATAATATCATTGCGCCATGACGTCAATAAAATCATTATGCCGTGACGTCATAATTACTACTTAAGAAGGACAAAGATATAAATTCTCTCATTCTTGATTAGAATAATGGTTAGATCGAAGCAAGCTATACGCAATTTGAAAAAAACAGTACTACACAAACAACAGAGATAGTATCTTGAAAAGAGAAAAGCAAAGGTATTCAACCGACCAGGCGCATCGAGAAGTAAAAATTGAGAGAGCAAAACAAAGGTATTCAACCGACCAGGCGTATCGAGAAGTAATAATTGAGAGAGCAAAAAAAGGTATTCAACCGACCAGGCGTATCGAGAAGTAATAATTGAGAGAGCAAAACAAAGGTATTCAACCGACCACGCGTATCGAGAAGTAATAATTGAGAGAGCAAAACAAAACAGCAAGATGTGTTATCACAATGATGAAGATTATAGACATGCAAAAATTGAGACAGCCAAACAAAAGTTCAAGGAGAGTTATCACAATGATGAAGATTACCGCATCAAATATAAGAAAAACCAAAATTACAATAAAGATCCAACTCTTGCCTATACTAACTGGTATGAGTTGCTTAACTATAGTGTAGGCTTGTAAAGTTATATTTAAAGTCAACAAATTAAAAATTCCCTACAACGGGGAATCGAACCCCGATCACCCTCGTGACAAGCGGGTATGTTTTCCATTGTACTATTGGAGAATCATGATAAATATGTTACATATAAGATTATAAATATGTTACATATAAGACATGATAAAAAATGGTTAACTTACCAAGAAAATTAAATAAGGAATCGGTCAGGTTAATTATAAATGGGGATTATGTAAGTTTCATCGATAGCATGGCTGTAGAGATGGTCAAAACCTAGTAATGAATAAATTATGGCACACATTGGGTTTAATTTGATGCCTCATTCTCTGAATCCGGGTTTTAGTGGTAGATAGACACCTAGTAAGAGACTATCACGCCCCAGAGTAGAAATTAATTATATTAAAAGTCAATCATTAGGATAATCACATTAAAAGACGGTTATTGGAACAGCATACCGCTGCATACATTGGACTTAGTTAGCTACTTGATTGCTTGAGGTTCGTCTCTTACTATTTCAAAGAAGAAAAGGCCGTAGGCTTTTTCCTGTTTGTAATGGTATAGCAGAAAACGAAACCCAAGTTGTAATCCCTGTTGCAGCGGTAGCTAGCAACCTAGTAAGGCACGATCACGTCCAATGTTAAGAAAAATAAAAACCCTTAACTTCTAAAAAATACAGTAAGGACTGAAGTCTATCTCGTAGTAACTGATGCAACAGGGAAAACGAAAACATACATTTTATTTTAGATAAATCCGAACAGCTAAAGCGAAAAACCTGAAAAATTGCTCAGACGATTTTATATTATTATAATAAAGAACGACCTCTTGCCTATACTAAATTTTATACGCCACTTAATTATAGTATAGGTTAGTAATTCCACAAATAGCTTGGCACTGGGACATTGTAGAGAGTTGTTCAATGGCTCATTTTAAAGGAAATTAATGGGGTTGAAAACCTTTTGTAATTAAAACAAATTATTTTTAAAATAGAATCATTTTTGTACGAAAAACGGCCTATTTTATGTTAAAGATTGATCAATGACGTCACAATCGTATACCAGCGGTAGGATTTGAACCTGCACCTCCGAAGAGACTGGTGACTAACACCAGCAGCTTTGACCACTCGGCCAAGCTTCCTCTCATAACTATATATCTGAATCCGAGTTGCAGCAGTACAACCTAGTAGGAGACGATCAGGCCCAATGCTAAGAAATATAAAAACCCAGAACTCCTAGAAATAGAGTGAAATCAAAACAAAAGTACATCATTAGAACCACCTTGTCTGAAACCCTACTAGATAAATAATGAATTTCGTCATATTTATATTAAAAGACGATCATTAGAAGAATAAACCATTGCATACATTGGACTTAGTTAGCTGCCTGATACCTTGAGATTCGTCTCTTACTACTCCAAAGAAGAAAAAGCCGTAGGCTTTTTCCTGTTTGTAATCAGGGTTTACTTAATCTGGTCCAGGTTGCAGCTTACATAAAGGATCAATACTGGAAATTAAAATTTTATAAGTATCTTCGGTATCATGATTTTATTGATGGGTGATCCGGGTTGCAGCGGTAGCTAGCAACCTAGTAAGAGACGATCACGTCCAATGTTAAGAAATGTAAAAACCCCTAACTCCTAAAAAAAGAGTCAGATCAAAAAAAAGTACACCATTAGAACCACCTTGTCTGAATCCCCTATAAAGGAAACTTACCACCCTTTGGCTTGAATTACAATAAAAAACGAACTCTTGCATATACAAACTTGTATAGTGGGGCATAAGGATCGATCATAAATGGGGTTAGTCAAGAGTATCTCATGTAGTAGTTACCTTATTCCGGGTTGCAGCGGTAGCTAGCAACCTAGTAAGAGACGATCACCTCCAATGTTAAGAAATATAAAACCCCCCAACTCCTAAAAAAAGAGTCAGATCAAAACAAAAAGTACACCATTAGAACCGCCTTGTTCGAATCCTTTATAAGGGAAACTTACCGCCCTTTGGCTTGAATAACAAAGAAAATATATTGGCTTGAAAATCAAGAAAATAGACTTTTACCACATTATTCTCCACAAACGGGATATTTTTTTCTTTCTTTTCCACAGATAGCTTGGCACTGGAACATCGTAGAGAGTTGTTCAATGGCTCATTTTAAAGGAAATCTCTAGATCTAGCGCTATTTGTACTTAATTTTTTTTTATTAATTTTTTTACGAAAAACTTAATTTTTTATATACAATATTAAACAATGACGTCATAGTCTTTGGATGTAGTTAGTACATAAAGTCTGGATCATCGAATTAAAGCTGAAACTAAGTAAAGAACAATTATGCCTCCATATATTCACAGTGATCTATAAAATTTCCCATTACATCTATAAACTGTTCCACAGTTGCCGGTTCATACCTTGGAAGCTTTTCACTAAACATGCAACATTTCTTTTGGATATTACTATGAAGTTTTGCGAAAGCATCTCTAGCTGACTTTTCAACAAAATCCATTCTTTCAGAGATAATTTTAATCTTTAATTTTGAATATTTTTCGTAATCCCGGTAAAAAATTCGTAAAATTTTTCTAAATTTACTAAGATCAGTCAGCATTGTTGCCATGTTTTTGGACTTCTGAATATAATTTTTAATTTTGCCCTTATGCGTTCTTTGCAGCTTGTGTAAACTGCAAAATATCCATGGTATCCGAGCAATAGTTTGAATATTTCAATTCAAGCTAGAAAAATACCTGAAAATGTTAAAATTAGTTTTATTTTTAGTTAGGTTCTAACTACCCGATGTGGAATTTACTATGTATTTTCAGACCAAAAAATTCAATTTTTTAATATATTTCATTTTTCAGTTTAGAATCGCTAAAGTTATTATGTAAACTGCAAAAATATTTATGATATATGAGCAATTATAATAAAGAACGACCTCTTGCGTATATTAAATTTTATAGGCCACTTAACTATAGTATAGGTTAGTATTTCCGGGTTGCATCGGTAGCTAGCAACCTAGTAAGAGACGATCACGTCCAATGTCAAGAAATGAAAAAACACATAACTCCTAAAAAATAGTCAGATTAATACAAAAACCGCCTTGTCCTAAACCACTGTATAGGAAACTCTTTGTCATTTGGAACATCAAGGGAAATATATTTGCTTGAAAATCAAGAAAAGTGGCAGCTACTACTGCATTCTTCCTAACCGGCATCTTTTTTTCTGTTTTTTTCTCCACAGACAGCTTGGCACTGGAACATCGTAGAGAGTTGTGCAATGGCTCATTCTAAAGGAAATTAAAGGGGTTAAGAACCCTTTGTAATTAAAACAAATAATTTTTAAAATATAATTAATTTTTCTATAAGAAACTGCATATTTCGTATTAAAGATGGATGTTATCCGGGTTGCAGCGATAGCTAGCAACCTAGTAAGAGACGATCACGTCCAATTTTAAGAAATATAAAAACCCATAACTCCTAAAAAAATAGTCTGATCAGACCCGGGTTGCAGCGGTAGCTAGCAACCTAGTAAGAGACGATCACGTCCAATGTTAAGAAATATAAAAACCCATAGTTCCTAAGAAATTACATTAAAGAACGAACTTTTGTCCATAGTACTGAAGTATTATAAGCTATCCAAGTTGCAGCGGTAGCTATCCGGGTTGCAGCGGTATTTAGCAACCTATTAAGAGACGATCACGTCCAATGTTAAGAAATATAAAAACCCCTAACTCCTAAAAAAAGAGTCAGATCAAAACAAAAAGTACACCATTAGAACCGCCTTTTCCAAAACCCCTGTATAGTAAACTTTCTGTTATTTGGTTTGAGGATGACACTCCCTCCACTGTCAATGCAAGAGTTGTAAGTGATTGTACTATAAGGAACAAACTCTAGCCTATAGTAACTAAAATATAAAAATAAACTATTACATAATTACAAAAATATCTTATTTGTCAACTGAAATTAGAATAATTCCTGAAACTTTTAAATACTTTTTTTTATTTAACTGAAAACGGCAAAAATATTAATGGTGTCAGAGCAATAATTTTAATTTTGTAATTTAAATCAGAAAAATACTTTAAAATTTTAAAATTAGTTTGGTTTTTCTTTTGCATCAATTGACTCGTTACGCCAGAAAAAAATTAAGCAACGCTAAGCCTAAAATGATTTGTGCTAAAATCATCATACTCTTTTTATTATATGTTTTGGAAATTCTGAAATGAGGCCTATTACAAATAGAACTATTCAAACAACTGCAAGTGCAACTGATGAAACAACTCCGAGCATAACTGAACGAAACATTATAGAAAAAATTGATCCAACGTCTGCAGGTACAAATTGACTTCAATTTGAAGCAAAATCCATAAAGCAGTCAGAACAAGATAGAGATGAAAATAATGACTCAAATAAAATAGATAAGGATTTACAGAGTTACATTAAAAGATGATCATTGGAATTTATAATAAAGATCAAACTCTTTCCTATACTAACTTGCATACGCAACTTCACTATAGTTAAGATTACAGTATTTATATTTCCGGTTTGCAGTGGTAGCTAGCAACCTAGTAAGAGACGATCACGTCCAATGTTAAGAAATATAAAAACCCCTAACTCCTGAGAAAAGAGTCAGATCAAAGCAAAAATTACACCATTAGAACCACCTTGTCCAAAACCCCTATTAAGGAAACTTATCACTCTTTGGATTGAATAACAAAGAAAATATATTGGCTTGAAAATCAATAAAATTGACTTTAACCACGTTTTTCCTCACAAACGGCATCTTCTTTATTTCTGCTTTATTTTACTCCTCACCTAGCTGGGCACTGGAAAATTATAGAGAGCTGTATAATAACTCATTTTAAAGGAAATTGCAACATCTAGTCACTTTTGTTATTAAAAATAAAATACTTTTTAAAGTAGAATCAATTTTGTCAAAGAAATTGCATTTTGATGTATTTTCATACTGCAGTCTTTTCAAAGATATTTGAATTTTGAAGCAATCAAATCCGGGTTGCAGCGGTAGCTAGCAACCTAGTAAGAGACGATCACGTCCAATGGTAAGAAATATAAAAACCCATAGATCCTAAAAAAGGAGTTAGATCAAAACAAAAAGTACACCATTAGAACCGCCTTGTCTGAAACCCCTGTATAGGAACTTTTCTGTCCCTTGGCTTGAACAGCAAGGGAAATATATTGGCTTGAAAATCAAGAAAATTGACTTTAACCACGTTATTCTCCCCAAACGGGATATTTTTTCTTTTTTCTTTTTTTGTATCCAGAGATAGCTTGGCACTGGAACATCGTAGATAGTTGTTCAATAGCTCATTTTAAAGGAAATTAATAGGGTTAAAAAGATTTTGTAACTAAAATAAATTATTTCTAAAAGAGAATAAATCTTTCCAATAAAAACTGTATTTTTGATGCAATGAGGTCATAATTACTATATAAGAAACGTCAAAACTGTAAATGGTCTCATTCATGAATTATAATTATAATTATCCGGGTTGCTACAGTAAAGAACGATCTCTCATCCATAGTAACTGATAAATGGTGGTTCCAGGGGTAGTAAACTTGAGGTTCGTCTCTTACTATTTAAAAGAAGAAAAAGCCGTAGGCTTTTTCCTGTTTGTAATGATTATAATAAAGAATGACTTCTTCCCTATGCTAAATTTTATACGCCACTTAATTATCCGGGTTGCAGCGGTAGCTAGCAACCTAGTAAGAGACGATCACGTCCAATGTTAAGAAATATATTATAATAAAGAACGACATCTTGTCTTTATTAATTTATATTAAAGTTATTATATTTGGCTAAGAGGTAGGGAAACTGAGTTAGTTTTTTAAATTGTAAATTTAAGAGATACTACTTTAAATTAAATATATTAAAAAGAAATTCTGACTGGGAATCGAACCCAGGTCTTCCGCATGACAAACGGTGATACTGACCACTGTACTATCAGAGACTTATAATATATAAATAATATATAAGTCATGATATTAAATTGGTTAATACATCTTTGTATATGTTTTATATTAAAAGACGATCATTAGAAGAACAAACCATGGCACACATTGGACTTAATTAGCTGCCTGATTCTTTGAGAATCGTCTCTTACTACTCCAAAAAAGAAAAAGCCGTAGGTTTTTTCTGTGTGTATCAGGGTTTACATAATCCGGGTTGCAGCAGTAGCTATCCTCCTAGTAAGAGACGATCATCCTAGTAAGAGACAATCACGTCCAATGTTAAAGGCGTGGGTTCAAATGTTACCGCTGGTATACGATTATGATTTATGTACAAAAATCAAATATCTTTGAAAAGACTGCTTACATAAAGGCTCGATCATCCTATAATAAAGAACGACCTCTTACCTATACTAAATTTTATACGCAACTTGATTATAGTATAGGTTAGTAATTCAACAGATAGCATGGCACTGCAAAATTTTAGAGAGTTGTTAAATGGCTCATTTTGAAGGAAATTATCCGGGTTGCAGCGGTAGCTAGCTACCTAGTAAGAGACGATCACCTCCAATGTTAAGAAATATAAAACCCCCCAACTCCTAAAAAAAGAGTCAGATCAAAACAAAAAGTCCACCATTAGAACCGCCTTGTCCGAAAACCCTATAAAGGAAACTTACCACCCTTTGGCTTGAATTACAAAGAAAATATATTGGCTTGAAAATCAAGAAAATTGACTTTAACCACGTTATTCTCCACAAACGGGATATTTTTTTCTTTCCGCTTTTTTTTCTCCTCAGCTAGCTGGGCACTAGAAAATCATAGAGAGCTGTATATAGCTCATTTTAAAGGAAAGTGCTACTACATATTGTGCCTTTTGTAATTAAAAATAAAATATTTTTTAAAGTAGACTCAATTTTGTCAAAATATAGTAAAGAGTGAAATATAGCCTATAGCAGTTGAACTACAAACCACACCATTAGACTAACATGAAGGATGGGTTTAGTTAAATATTGAGAAGAGTTGCTCTTACTATACAGTTCATTACTACGAACTGTTTGATATTTGATATAGGCTACTGTTCATAATTAGCTAGCGCTGCAACCCGGATACTTTGAAATTACAAACAGGAAAAAGCCTATGGCTTTTCTTAATTGGAATAGTAAGAGACGACCATGCTACAACCTACGATTATGACGTCATTGATCATCTGGGTTGCAGCGGTAGCTAGCAACCTAGTAAGAGACGATCACGTCCAATGTTAAGAAATATAAAAACCCATAGTTCCTAAAAAAGGAGTCAAATCAAATTCAAAAGTACAACATTAGAACCGCCTTGTCCGAAACCCCTGTATAGGAAACTTTCTGTCCCTTGGCTTGAACAGCAAGGGAAATATATTGGCTTGAAAATCAAGAAAAGTGGCAGCTACTACAACATTCTGCCTAAACGGGATATTTTTTTTTCTTTTTTTCTTTTTTTCTTTCTTTTCCACAGATAGCTTGGCACTGGAACATCGTAGAGAGTTTTTCAATGGCTCATTTTAAAGAAAATTAATTGGGTTAAAAATCTATAGTAACTAAAATAAATTATTTCTAAAAGAGAATAAATTTTTCCACCAAAAACTGCATTTTTGATTTCTTTTCACACTGTAGTCTTTCAAACATAATCGTATACCAGCGGTAAGATTTGAACCCAGGCCTCCGAAGAGACTGATGGCTGAAACCTTATAATAAAGAACGGAATCTTGCCTTTATTAATTTATATTAAAGTTATTATATTTAGCTAAGAGGTAGGGATTATAATAAAGAACGAACACTAGCTCATAGGAATTGAAATAATAATTAATTGTAGTCCGGGTTGCAGCTTACACAAACGCATACTCATACAAACTTGGGGGGTCGCTAGCTACAGCTGCAAACCAGATCTTTTCTTACATTTAAAGTTCTACCCATAAAATCACATGACAAGTAGTAAAAACCTAACAAAAAAAACAATTCAAAAATTTTCAGGTATTTTTCTAGTTTGAATTAAAAATTTTTAAATTAATGCTCTGACACCTAAAACATTTTTGCAGTTTACACAGTAACTTTAGTGATTTTGAACTGAAAACTAAAACAAAAACAGAATTTTTTTCTACGGAAATATAGCACAGCGTTATAGAGATACGCACTTTAGGAATAACTCTAGCAAAGCACCATAAAAATTTTTGACCTTTACACAATAAGTTTAGCGATTCTGAACTGAAAACTAAAACAAAAAAATTAAATTTCCTCTCTACGGAAATATAGCACAACGTTATAGAGATACTAACTTTAGGAATTGAGCCAAAAAGTTTGGTTCCAGTTGACAATTATAACTTTTCTTAGCAGATAAATTCCTAAGAAATATAGCTTCACTGTTAGTATTTTAGTAGTAGTTTAGAATATTATTTCTCAGGTACAACTAATTGGTCACTTAAAACTGCTTTAACGATGTCTAAATGGAATAAAATAACAGTAAGGACCAAAGATTATCTCATAGTTACTGATTCACTAGTTTATAATAAAGAACAACCTCTTGTCTATACTATATTTTATACGCCACTCAATTAAAGTATAGGTTAGCAATTCTATAGATATCTTGGTTTTACAGTAAAGAACGATCTCTCTCCCATACTAACTGATATATGGTGGTTCCAGGTGTAGTTACATTTAAAGTAAAGAACGATCGCTCATGCATAGTAACTGATGTATGGTGGTTCAAGGGGTAGTTAATTGTGGTTCGTCTCTTACTATTTCAAAGAAGAAAAAGCCGTAGGTTTTTTCCTGTTTGTAATGATATAGCATAAAACGAATTCCAAGTTGTAACTGACGTCATCCTGGTTGTTATAGTAAAGAACGAACTCTTGCCCTTAGCTACCTACTTTGTCATGTCAAATTAGCTAATTAATTTCAAGTAATTTTGTTTAAAAATAATTCCCACACCGGGACTCGAACCCAAGAAAATTAATTGAAAGCCAACCACCCTAAACCACTAAACCATATGAGATGTATATATAGAAAGCTAATGAATTGTTTTATGATCTCTTATAGCATAAATATCATCGGATATAGCTGAAACCTAGTAAAGAACAAACCACGGCACATAGTAACTATTTACGGGTTGCAGCGGTAGCTAGCAACCTAGTAAGAGACGATCACGTCCAATGTTAAGAAATATAAAAAACCCTAACTTCTAAAAAAAGAGTCAAATCAAAACAAAAATTACACCATTAGAACTGATTGCCAAAAACCCTTATAAAGGAAACTTACCGCTCTTTGGCTGGAATAACAAAGAAAATATATTGGCTTGAAAATCAAGAAAATTGACTTTAACCACGTTATTCTACACAAACGGGATAGTTTTTTCTTTCTGCTTTTTAATCTTCTCAACTAGCTGTTTGTGTTTGTAATATTCCTGTTTGTAATCAGGGGTATTTCGTTAATTATAGTAAATCCTATATCTGGGTTGCAGCGGTAGCTAACAACCTAGTAAGAGACGATCATGTCAAATGTTAAGAAATATAAAAAACCCTAACTCCTAAGAAAAGAGTCAGTTCAAAATAAAAAGTACACCATTAGAACCGCCTTGTCCGAAACTTTCTTTCTCCGCCTTGTCCGACCCCTGTATAGGAAACTTTCTGTCCCTTGGCTTGAGCAGCAAGGGAAATATATTGGCGGTGGCTAGCAACCAAGTAAGAGACGATCACGTCCAATGTTAAGAAATATAAAAACCCATAGCTCCTAAAAGGAGTCAGATCAACACAGTCCGTTGCTAGCAAAAACTTATGTAGAGTATGTAGAAACTTGAGCTATAAAAATATATTTTTTAAAACCTAAAATTTGGGGCAAATATATCCGGGTTGCAGCGGTAGCTAGCAACCAAGTAAGAGACGATTACGTCCAATGTTAAGAAATATAAAAACCCATAGCTCCTAAAAGGAGTCAGATCAACACAAAAAGCACATGATTAGAACCGCCTTGTCCGAAACCCCTGCATAGAATTTCCGGGTTGCAGCGGTAGCTAGCAACCTAGTAAGAGACTATCACGTCCAATGTTAAGAAATATAAAAACCTTAGTTCCTAAAAAAGAGTCAGATCAAAACAAAAAGTACACCATTAGAACCGCCATGTCCGACACCCCTGTATAGGAAACTTTCTGTCCCTTGGCTTGAACAGCAAGGGAAATATATTGGCTTGAAAATCAAGAAAAGTGGCAGCTACTACAAAATTCTGCCTAAACGGGATATTTTGTTTTCTTTCTTGTTATCCAGAGATAGCTTTGCTCTGGAACATCGTAGAAAGTTGTTCAATGGCTAATTTTAAAGGAAATTAATTGGGTTAAAAACTTTTCATAACTAAAACAAATTATTTTAAAACAGGATAAATTTTTACACTAAAACTGTATTTTTGATGTCTTTTCATACTGCTGTCTTTTCAAAGACATTTGAGTTTTGAAGCAATCAAACAGTTCGTGGTAAGGTTGTATTTTAAACTTTATATTTCATAGATAGCTTAGCACTGGAACATCGTAGAGAATTGTTCAATGGATCATTTTAAAGTAAATGAATAACATTCAAGGACGCATCAAAAGGGTTTAGTGGGTTTGAACTCCCCTCTCCCAAAATGTTTTTCAGATTCATAATAACGAATATAAAATGAATAAAACAAAATTGAATATAAAAACATATACAAAAATGAATATGAACAACTTTTTTATGCGTTTTTGAAGTTTTTATTATAATAAAGAACGAATATTTTACCGATTATCTACTAATAGCCATATATGACGTAAAAAGTGACATGACGTAATATCTAAAACCTATTGTGTACTAATAACCATATATGACTTAATGAGCGACGTGACGTAAAAATTGAAAAAATAATTTTTATCTTATTTTCGTTTTTAGTTCAGAATCGCTAAAGTTATAAACCGCAAAAATATTTATGGTGTCTGAACAATAGTTTTAGTCTTTTAATTTAGACTAGAAAAATACCTGAAAATTTAAAAATTAGTTTAATGTTTTGTTAGGTTCTTGGTACTTGATACGTGACTTAAACATTTAACTAATGGTTTCAATCAAGCAAGCTACAGGCAAGTTAAAAAAAAAACAGTACTACCAAAAAAAACAGAGATGACATCTTGAAAAGAAAAAAGCAAAGGTATTCAGCCGACCAGGCGTATCGAGAAGTAATAATTGATAGTGACAAACAGCGTTATTATAATGATGTAGTTTATAGACATACGAAAATTGAGACAGCCAAACAAAAGAGTAAGGAACAGTATGATAATGATGAAGATTACAAAGAAGCAACAATTGAGCAGGCTAAACAAAAGATCAAGAAGCGTTATCACAATGATGAAGAATACCGAAAAATATATAAGAAAGAAGTTTCTACCAGAATAATGGGTAGATACTGGGGTGACAAAAGCTATAATCAAAAAGTTAAATTCTATGCGAGGTTGTACCGAAGAACGCATAAGGACAAAGGGAAAAATTACATTCCGAAATACAAGAAGATGATAAAAATGCAGGCTGATCTTCGTAAATTGAGAAATATTTTATGCATGTTTTACCAGGATCACGAAAAGTATTCAAAATTACAGATTCAAATTCTCTTTGAAAGAGCGGATGCTGTTGAAAAGTCGGCTAGAAATGCTCTGGCAAAGCTTCATAGTAATATCAAAAAGAAATGTTGTCAGTTTAATGAAAAGCTTCCAAGGTATGGACTGGCAACTGCGGAACAGTTTATAGATGCAATAGAAAATGTTCGACAGTATAATAAAGATCGAACTCTTCTCTATGCTAACTTGCATAGGCCATATAATAAAGAATTACCTCTTGCATATACTAAATTGTATACACCATTTAATTAAAGTATAGGTTAGTAATTCAACAGATAGCATGGCACTGGAACATTGTACAGAGTTGTTCAATGGCTCATTTTAAAGAAAATTAATGAGGTTAAAAACCTTTTGTAATTAAAACAAATTATTTTTATTACATTAAGAAATTTTAGTTATGTTCTTTAAGAAATCATCATAATTAAAAATTTCCCATACGGAAATCGAACTCGAGCCTGCTGGGTAAGAGCGACCTCTTGCCTATGCTAAATTTTATACGCCACTTAGTTATAGTATAGGTTAGTAATTCAACAGATTGCATGGCACTTGAGCATCGTAGAGAGTTGTTCAATGGCTCATTTTAAAGAAAATTAATGGGGTTAAAAATTTCTTGTAATTAAAATAAATTGTTTTTATGACATTAAGAAATTTTAATTATGTTCCTTAAGAAATCACCATAAATTAAAATTTCCCATACAAAATTTGAATTCAAGCCAATTTGGTGAGAGCTATCCCAACCTCTAGACCACATACGATTTATTAAAATATCCGATTAATGACGTTTATGTTAAAGAACAAATCCGGGTTGCAGCGGTAGCTAGCAATCTGGGTTGCAGCGGTAGCTAGCAACCTAGTAAGAGACAATCACGTCCAATGTTAAGAAATATAAAAACCCATAATTCCTAACAAAGGAGTCAGATCAAAACAAAAAGTACACCATTAGAACCGCCTTGTCCAAAACCCCTGTATAGGAAACTTTCTGTCCCTTGGCTTGAACAGCAAGGGAAATATATTGGCTTGAAAATCAAGAAAAGTGGAAGCTAGTAAAACATTCTGCCTAAACGGGATATTTTTTTTTGTATCCAGAGATGCTTGGCACTGGAACATCGTAGAGAGTTGTTCAATAGCTCATTTTAAAGGAAATTAATTGGGTTAAAAATCTATAGTAACTAAATACACTATTTCTAAAAGAGTTATAATAAAGAACAACCTCTTGCCTATACTAAATCTTATACGCCACTTAATTATAGTATAGGTTAGTAATTCAACAGATAGCATGGCACAGGAACATCGTAGAGTGTTCTTCAATGACTCATTTTAAAGGAAATTAATGGGGTGAAAAACCTTTTGTAATTAAAACAAATTATTTTTATTACATTAAGACATTTTAATTATGTTCCTTAAGAAATCATCATAAGTAAAAATTTCCCATACAGAAATTGAACTCAAGCCTACTGGGTGAGAGCTATCCCAACCTCTAAACCATATAGGATATATTAAAATATCCGATTAATGAAGTTTATGTTAAAGAATTTTATAATAAAGATCGAACTCTTCCCTATACTAACTTGCATACGCAAATTCACTATAGTTAAGATTACAGTATTTATATTATGCATCATTATAAATTATAAAAGGTTCAAATGTTCGAAGATTATAGAGTTAAAAATTTTCCCACCCCGGGAATCGAACCCGAGCCTGTTAAGTGAAAGTTAACTATCCTAGCCACTAGACCATTTTGAACCATAAATTTATAATAAAGAACGACCTCTTTCCTATACTAAATTTTATAGGCCATTTAACTATAGTATAGGCTAGTACAGTTATTATATTTAAGGTCAATATATTAAAATTTTCCACTAAAAGACGGTCATTGGAATAAAAACCCAATACATACATTTGATTTAGTTAGCTTCTTGATTGTTTGAGGCTAGTCTCTTACTATTTCAAAGAAGAAAAAGCCGTAGGCTTTTTCCTGTTTGTAATCACTTAGAAAGAGTTCTACCTTTAAAATAAGTTACGTAGTTACATTAAAGGACGATCATTTGAATAACAAACCCATGCATACATTAGACTTTGTTTACATTAAAGAGCAAACTTCCAGCCCATTGTAGCTAAAATAAGATTATAATTAATGTTAAAGATTGATCAATGTTACAGTAAAGAACGATCTCTGGCCCATAGTAACTGATATAAGGTGGTTTATATTATCCGGGTTGCAGCGGTAGCTAGCAACCTAGTAAGAGACGATCACGTCCAATGTTAAGATATAAAAAAACCATAGTTCCTAAAAAAGGAGTCAGTTCAAAACAAAAAGTACACCATTAGAACTCTCTTGTCCAATCCCCTGCATAGAAAACTTTCTGTCCCTTGGCTTGAACAGCAAGGGAAATATATTGGTTTGAAAATCAAGAAAATTGGCAGCTACATTCAACATTCTACCTAAACGGGATATTTTTTTCTTTCTTTCTTTTGTTTCCAGAGATAGCTTGGCACTGGTTATAGTAAATCTGGGTTGCAGCGGTAGCTAGCAACCTAGTAAGAGACGATTACGTCCAATGTTACGAAGTATAAAAACCCCTGACTCCTAAGAAAAGAGTCAGATCAAAACAAAAATTACACCATTATAACCGCCTTGTCCTAAACCCCTATAAAGGAAACTTATCACTCTTTGACTTTAATATTACAATAAAGAACGACACCTTGCCCATGTTAACTGAAACATAAATAGGGATTATGTAATTTCAAATAGTATCATGGCTGTAGAGATGGCTGAAACCTAGTTACAATAAAAAACGATCATTGGAATAACAAAATTTATAATAAAGAACGACCTCTTGCCTATATTAATATATCCGATTAATGACGTTTATGTTAAAGAACAAATTATAAACCTAGTTAGCTCCCTGATTCTTTGAGAGTCGTCTCTTACTACTCCAAAGAAGAAAAAGCCGTAGGCTTTTTCCTGTTTGTAATCAGAGTTTACATAATCTGGGATGTCAATCTGGGTTGCATTACAGTTCACAGTAAAGAACAATCTCTCGCCCATAGTAACTGATATATGGTGTTTCCAAGGGTAGCTACAGACTATCAATCCAGGTTGCAGCGGTAGCTAGCAATCCGGGTTGCAGCGGTAGCTAGCAACCTAGTAAGAGACGATCACGTCCAATGTTAAGAAATCTAAAAACCCATAGTTCCTAACAAAGGAGTCAGATCAAATTCAAAAGTACACCATTGGAACCGCCTTGTCCGAAACCTCTGTATAGGAAACTTTCTGTCCCTTGGCTTGAAACAACAAGGGAAATATATTGGCTTGAAAATCAAGAAAAGTGGCAGCTATTACAACATTCTGCCTAAACGGGATTTTTTTTTTCTTTTGTATCCAGAGATAGCCTGGCACTGGAACATCGTAGAGGGTTGTTCAATAGCTCATTTTAAAGGAAATTAATTGGGTTAAAAACCTTTTGTAACTAAAATAAATTATTTCTAAAAGAGAATAAATTTTTCCACCAAAAACTGCATTTTCACACTGCAGTCTTTCAAGTATAATCGTATACCTTACAATAAAGAACGACACCTTGCCCATGTTAACTGAAACATAAATAGGGATTATGTAATTTCCAATAGTATCATGGCTGTAGAGATGGCTGAAACCTAGTTACAATAAAAAACGATCATTTGAATAACAAAATTTATAATAAAGAACGACCTCTTGCCTGTATTAAAATATCCGATTAATGACGTTTATGTTAAAGAACAAATTATAAACCTAGTTAGCTCCCTGATTCTTTGAGAGTTGTCTCTTACTACTCCAAAGAAGAAAAAGCCGTAGGCTTTTTTTTACAATAAAGAACGAACTCTAGCCCATATGTACTGAAATGTCACTATATGACATATTGTGGTTGCAGCAGTATCCGGATTGCAGCAGTATTCAGGTTGTAGCGGTAGCTATCAACCTAGTAAAAAACAATTACGTCCACTACTAAGAAATATAATAGCCCATAAATCCCTAAAATAGAGTCAGATCAAAACAATATCCGGGTTGCAGTGGTAGCTAGCAACCTAGTAAGAGACGATCACTTCCAATGTTAAGAAATATAAAAACCCATAGCTCCTAAAAGAAATAGTCAGACCAAAAAAAAGTACACCATTAGAACCACCTTGTCCGAAACCCCTATATAGAAAACCTTCTGTTCCTTTGCTTGAGCAGCAAGGGTGATATATTGGCTTGAAACTAAAAAAAAGTGGTAGCTACTGCAACATTTTGCCTAAACGGGATATTTTTTTTCTTGTTTTCATTTCCACAGGTAGCTTGGCACTGGAAAATCGTAGAGAATTGTTCAGTGGCTCAGTTTAAAGGTAATTAATTGGGCTATAATAAAGAACGATATCTAGCCCGTGTTAACTGAAATATCAATAGGGATTACGTAATTTTCATCGGTATCTTGGCTGTAAAGATGGCGGAAACCTAGATAAGAACGAACCAGTAGAAGTAGTAGTTTTAATAGTGGTAACAGTAAGAGCAGTATTAATAGCAGTTTTAGTAGTAGGAGTAGAGCAGCATGCACATATTACCTTTTGGTCAAATGATCATTCTTTCATCATTCCCTTAAATTTCTAACTTAGTACCCTAACCCGCTACCGAACTGTGTCTTTTGATTAATTCAGTACTTCAGTCAGCATTCCTCGAAAGCTTTTCTCAAATACAGGCTTATACTTTTTGGGTACCAAGGGTCAAACATGTGCAGTGTATATTGAACAAAATAAATATGTACTCCATGCATGCAGGTTGTCAAAAGGGCATATGAACAATATCTGAAAGAAATATATTGAACCTTTGATTACATTAAGGAACGACGAACTTTAACCCATAGTAACTGAATTTATAGTAAAGAACGAACCCAAGCCCAAAGATACTGAACCCTATGCCCCATTCATACTATCTTCATTATTTTAGCTAGGTTGTAACTACAACGAGTTTATTTCTTAAAAGTAAAAGATACTGCTTGTAGTTCAGCATATTAAAAGTTCTCCCCGATTACATTAAAGAACGATTATTCGAATAAAAAATTATTGCCTACATTGGAGTTATTTAGCTACTTGATCGTTTGAGGTTCGTCTCTTTGGAGTCAGATCGAAACAAAATGTACACCATTAGAACCGCCTTGTCCAAAACCCCTGTATAGGAAACTTTCTGTCCCTTGGCTTGAACAGCAAGGAAAAAATATTGGCTTGAAAATCAAGAAAAGTGGCGGCTACTACAACATTCTGCCTAAACGAGATATTTTTTTCTTTTTTTCTTTTTTCTTTTCCACAGATATCTTGGCCCTGGAACATCGTAGAGAGTTGTTCAATGGCTCATTTTAAAGGAAATTAATTGGGTTAAAAATCTTTTGTAACTAAAATAAATTATTTCTAAGAGAGAATAAATTTTTTCACTAAAAACTACATTTTTGATATATTTTCATACTGCAGTCTTTTCAAAGATATTTGATTTTTGTACATAAATCATAATCATATGCCAGCGGTAAGATTTGAACCCATGCCTCTGAAGCAACTGGTGGCCAACCCCAGTACCTTGGACCACTTGGCCACGCTGCCAGGTACACCTTTAGAAACGCCTTGTCCGAAACCCCTGTATAGAAAACTTTCTGTCCCTTGGCTTGAACAGCAAGGGAAATATATTGGCTTGAAAATCAAGAAAGTGGCAGCTACTACAACATTCTGCCTAAACGGGATATTTTTTTTCTTTTTTTCTTTCTTGTTTACCACGGATAGCTAGGCACTGGATCATCTTAGAGATTTGTTCAATGGCTCATTTTAAAGGAAATTAATTGGGTTAAAAATCTTTTGTAACTAAAATAAATTATTTCTAAGAGAGAATACGGGTTGCAGCGGTAGCTAGCAATCCGGGTTGCAGTGGTAGCTAGCAACCTAGTAAGAGACGATCACGTCCAATGTTAAGAAATATAAAAACCCGTAGCTCCTAACAGAGGAGTCAGATCAAAACAAAAAGTACACCATTAGAACCGCCTTGTCCGAAACCCCTGTACAGGAAACTTTCTGTCCCTTGGCTTGAACAGCAAGGGAAATATATTGGCTTGAAAATCAAGAAAAGTGGCAGCTAATACAACATCCTGCCCAAACGGGATATTTTTTTCTTTTTGTTTTCCTTTTTCTTTCTTTTACACAGATAGCTTGGCACTGGAACATCGTAGAGAGTTGTTCAATAGCTCATTTTAAAGGAAATTATTTGGGTTAAAAATCTATAGTAACTAAAATAAAGTATTTCTAAAAGAGAATAAATTTTTCCACCAAAAACTGCATTTTTGATGTCTTTTCACACTGCAGTATTTCAAACATAATCGTATACCAGCGGTAAGATTTGAACCCACGCCTCCGAAGAGACTGGTGGCTAACACCAGTGTCTTGGACCACTCGGCCAGGCTGCCTCTTATAAAGAAATATATATATGTGAATTTGGGTTGCAGCAGTAGCTAGTAACCTAGTAAGAGACGATCAGTCCCATGCAAAGAAATATAAAAACCCCAAACTCCTAAAAATAGAGTCAGATCAAAATAAAAGTACATCATTAGAATTACCTTGTCTGAAACCCTACTATATAAATAATGAATGTCGTCATAGCTTTATATTAGAGCTATGACGTGAATAGAAAAACACAAAATTATGTTGTGGTTTCTGAAGAAGTCATGAAATAATATAATTGCGCCATGACGTCATCACGAAATAAAATCATTACGTCGTGACGTCATAATTACCATGTAAGAAGCGTCAGAACTGTAAATGTTCTCATTCATAATTAGATAATGGTTAGATCAAAGCAAGCTGCACGCAAGTTAAAAAACAGTACTACACAAACAACAGAGATAGTATCTTGAAAAGAGAAAAGCAAAGGTATTCAACCGACCAGGCGTATCGAGAAGTAAAAATTGAGAGAGCAAAACAAAACAGCAAGATGCTTTATTAAAATGATGTAGTTTATAGACATGCGAAAATTGAGACAGCCAAACAAAAGATCAAGGAGAGTTATCACAATGATGAAGATTACCGCATCAAATATAAGAAAAACCAAAAGCAAAGGTATTCACCCGTCCAGGTGCATCGACAAGTAAAAATTGGGACAGCCAAACAAAAGATCAAGGAGCGTTATCAAAATGATGGAGATTACAGAGAAGCAAGAATTGAGCAGGCTAGACGAAAGATCAAGGAGCATTATCACAATGATAAGCTTTATAGAGAAGCAACAATTGAGCAGGCTAGACAAAAGAGCAAGGAACGGTATGATAATGATGAAGATTACCAAAACAAACATAAGAAAAAAGTTGCTACCAGAATAATAGGTAGATACTGGGGTGACAAAAGCTATAATGAAAAAATTAAATTCTCTGCAAGGCTGTACCAAAGAATGCATAAGGACAAAGGGAAAAATTACATTCAGAAATACAAGAAGATGGCAAAAATGCAGGCTGATCTTCGTAAATTGAGAAACATTTTACGCATGTTTTACCAGGATCACGAAAAGTAATCAAATTACAGATTAAAATTCTCTTTGAAAGAGCGGATATTGTTGAAAAGTCGGCTAGAAATGCTTTGGCAAAGCTTCATAGTAATATCCAAAAGAAATGTTGTCAGTTTAATGAAAAGCTTCCAAGGTATGGATTGGCAACTGCGGAACAGTTTATAGATGCAATGGAAAATGTTCGACAACACAGTGAATATACGGAGGCGTACTTCTTTGAAAATTCGTATATTAATTTTGGAAGGAGCAATTGCAGTTTATGTAGCAGCAATAAAAACATATATACAAGCATACCAATCAACAGCGAAGGAAAAGCAATGTTTTTCAATTATGGCGAAAACGAGCCTGTTAGGGTTATTAGTATATGTGTTTGTAAGACTAATGATTTAGAACAAATTCCTGGAACACCGACTCAAGAAAAAAGCATTTCTAACTGTATTTTAAACAGTTCTTTTAGTTCTACTGAATATTTTGCAAAAAAATCTCTGTGTAGTAGAACAAACTGTCCTGAAAAGTACGAGACAACTATTGAAAAATTCTCTGAATCTAGATCTGACAAGGAAATTATGATGGCTGAAGTCACCTATAACAATCTGAGTAAACATTCAAAACCAAAAATTGGGCAGCAGGTTACTTGGCAATGTCACCCTGATATCTGCAAGCTCTATCCGACGGATATTGAATTATGTCAAATTCTTTTTGATATCCTTGAAAATAATATAGCATTAAAATTTTCAACTGACAAAGTGGTTAATTTCTACCTTGGCGGCTTGGATTATTGTGAAATCAATTACAGGGACACAAGAAAGCATGGGCATTCGTTATACTGTAGCCCAAATGAGGGATGTCAGAGCTATTTGCGTTCTCTAAGGGCACTAGCTCCACATTTTCCTGTCTTGAACTGTTTCATTAATAGCGTATATAAGGCAGTATCAAAATGTAAGATTATACAACATATTAATCTACTAAAAGTCGAGGGCTCGTACAAGGAACTAAGTCATTATATAGAAGAAGTTTCAAGTAGACTCTGTCGTAATAATAGCCAAGACTTCATCTACGGTGACAGCAATATTAGAGTTTCTGTGGGTGAAAATACAACAATAAAATTATTTGGTGAGAGCCTTGATAAGGTAGCTAACATTAGGGATGTATACCCCACAATGCATTGTGACAGTTGCGAGCAGATAAAGACAAAATACCAATTGAAGAGTCTAAGATCCCTTTCAAATAAGAAAGGTTTTGATGTAATGATGGCCACGATTTTAGAACACCTACAACAGGACATACCCAAAGATGACAGAGAACAGCTAATTCATTGTACAGGTTGGAAAGAGGATGTCATTGATTCATTCTCTGTCTGTGATTACTGTGCTGGGAAAATGTTGAAAAGTCAGGAGAATGTCCGATCAGTATTAAATAACCTTCATATAGACTCTACACCGGAATATATAAAGTGTTCAAATAATTTTGAAATGGCAATGATTTGATTTGTAATGCCTTGTCTTACGATCGTCAGATTAGGGCAGGTAACTACATTGAAGAGACCTAGAACAGAACTAGTTGACGCTCTTAAGGGGAGAATAGTATATCTACCTTTTGATGTGCAAGCAAATGCAGATATTCAGCCTGAAAAACTTCTTAACATTGATAGTTTTGTAGTCATTGTCAATGGTCAGCCTACTTACAACAAGAATATTTGGACTGCACTAATAGATCTGAGAAAAGTCCATGAAGCACTGTTGTGGTTAAGAGAGAACAACCGTCTCTATCAAACAATACGTGCATACACCTTAGAAGATTTAAATAAAATACTTGAAGCACGTCTGGCTGAAAAAGTGGTTGGTGTTGATAATTTACCTGAAATACCGGAAGCTGCAATCCTTCAGAAACTGACAGAAAGTGCAAAATCTACATTGGTTGAACATTTTTCTGTCCAGCCTCTCAATTCAGCGGTTCCAAAAGACTTCATTGAAGATTTTAAGCAGATGAAAGATCTTGGTACTGACCAATTTCAAATCAAGAAACTAAAAGGTGAGAGCGAAGACTTATTTCAGGAAGAACTTGATCTAAAAGTGTTTCCAAATCTTTTCCCGAAAGGCAAATATGGCTTGCGTGACAAGACAAGACCATTTCGGATTAAGAATGCAGAATATTTTAAATCAAGGCTTCTTAGCAGACATACTAAGTTTCGTCTTGAAAAACAGTTTCTTTTGCACAGCTTCCAATTGCAAGAATTCTCTTACATGTGTAATAGCGTCGGTCATATGTTGCGGACTGTGAAACCAAATCAAAATGCTCGTCAATTTATAGACAGGCTTCTTTCCCGTGATGGAGAGATGGAAGCGACTTTGTTTTCCGTTCAATCAAAAATCAGAGGATCTCAGCAGTATCTTCAATCTCTTTCCTATAAAGTAAAGTCAATGATTGAGCAATTGGGTCCACCCACTTTGTTTCTGACAGTTTCATGTGCTGAGTGGTACTCTCCTGAATTTATTGACTATTTACGGACTGTCCATAAGAACTTACCTGGTGTGGCAAAAATGACCCCAGCAGAGTTGACGTGTCTAGATCCAATTGCAGTTTCCATGCACTTTGACAAAAAATGGACACCTATATTTAATGAGCTAATTTGTTCAAAGACAAATCCTTTGTTTGGTAAAATTAAGGGTCATTTCCGGCGTATCGAGTATCAGAAACGAGGTGCGTTTCATGTACATTGTGTATTGTGGATTGAAGATGCTCCTATTATTTGGAAATCAACAGCGTCTGAAGTGATTCAGTATATCAATAGTAATATAACTGGTGAAATGCCAAATAGATTGACTAGTCCAACTCTTCACAAACTGGTCAAAGACCATCAAGTGCACCACTGTAATAAATACTGTCAAAGAAAATATAAGAGAAAAAGAAGAAGATGGGCTACGTATTGTAAGTTTGGCTTTCCTCGTCCTACAAAGGAACGAACAGAATTATATGACATCCTTGACTGCTTGGCTCATGGTACAAACCGTAAAAAGCCAAGAAAAAGAATATATCATCTGCTTCGAAGAGATGACGAGCGTTATATAAATGACTATTCTCCTGCGTTACTTATTGCTAATCAAGCAAACATTGATGTTCAATATATTGGCCATTTGGGCTCTAAATTACCGTATTACATTACTGATTACATGACAAAAGCAGAGAGTGTCGAAATAGAAGCAATGTGGGAGGAAGTAAATAATGCATGCAAAAGTCTTGGTCAACGAACTATGTCCTACTTGTTGAAGTCCATAAAAAACCCATCAGGTTGGAGCAGTTGAAGCTGCTGATAGGCTTCTTGGTACTAAATTGTATAGTATTTCTAGGCAATTTAGATATATTGACCTTGCGAAAAAGAGCGAGGTGAAAAGGACACTGAGAAGGTATGAGGAGCTTGAAAAGCTTGCTAAAAACGATCCACAGAGTAGTGATTTGTACATTGCCCACTGGGTTATTGATATCTACCCTAAAAGACTGGAACATATGGAAAATATCAGTCTTTTTCAGTTATTGTCTTGGTATGAACGGGAGCGTAATGGTACTGATGATAATATGATGTTAACTGACGGGTCCTTCTACCTCAGAAAAAGGCTTTTTAAACCGTATATCATACAGGACAGAAAGGTAAACCCATTTGAAACTGACGAGAAGAAAAATGCTTACTATGGAGATCTTTTAAAATTGTTTAAACCTTGGAGAAATGAAAATGAACTGGTAGTCAGTGGAAATAGCAACTACGAAACCTACTATGTTGAAAGTGTAAACTATCCCGACATGGTAGCTTACCACGAAAAATTTGTTGTTAAGAGGAAAAGCGATATAGAATTTGAAGAAAGGGGCCGAGAACGTGCAAAAGTTACATTAAAGGGCGAACTATAGCCCATAGTAACTGGAATCCAGGTTGCAGCAGTAGCTTGCATACTATCCGGGCTGCGGTGGTAGCTAGCAAACTAGTAAGAGATGCTAACGCACCATAGTAAAAATGAAATAGTAAATAAGTTCATGGTAACGAACTGTTGTAGTAAAAGCGAATCGTCCCAATAGTAACTGTAACTCTAAAAAACAGAATTTTAATATCAAAGATACGTCAAAAGAATCAAATTTTTATACTGATTTTAAATATTTCAGTTTCAACAAGTTTAGTTACATTAAAAGACGTTCATTGGGATAATAAATCATTGTTTACATTCGATTTAGTTATCTACTTGATTGTTCGAAGTTCGTTTCTTTCTATTTCAAAGAAGAAAATTCCTTAGGCCTTTTCTCGTTTGTAATCATTTGCAACTACATAAAGGACCGATATAGTTCATCATAAATGGTGTTTGTCAAAAATTTCCCCTTCCTAAAGCCCTACTGATTCAGGTTGGGATTTAAGGGTCACAGCTAAGTAAGCAATTGTCGTGGCGGTGACGACGTTGCGAGCGATGAGGCTCGACTCTCCGTCCCTGGACAGCAGTGGAAATCCGTCAGCGCACCTCAACGTAGTGTAGGGGTGTAACACTATCGAACTTCACGCCGAGCGAGAAGGTGGCTAAGGTGCTCCGCCTGTTCCAATTCGTTGGTTGGCCGGTGGGCTAGTAACTCGCCACCGTAAAAACTGATTACTCAAGAAACAGCAACAGATAGCCTCGGATTGACTTCTTCTTCTTCTGTGATGACGACTAATGCACGCCCCTGGACAGGATTGTTAAAACGGCCGAGTGGTTTCGTATCCAGGTTGCAGCAGTAGCTAGCAATCAGGGTTGCAGCGGTAGCTAGCAACCTAGTACGATCACGTCCAATGTTAAGAAAAATAAAAACCCATAGCTCCTAAAAAAAGAGTCAAAATAAAACAAGAAGTACACCATTAGAACCGCCTTGTCCGAAACCCCTATTTAGAAAACTTTCTGTCCCTTGGCTTGATTACAGTAAAGAACGACATGACCATGCTAAATGAAGTAATCTATTTTAAATTAAAAGACGATCATTAGAATAATAAACCATTGCATACATTCGACTTAGTTAGGAACTTGATTGTTTGAGGTTCGTCTCTTGCTATTTCAAAGAAGAAAAAGCCGTAGGCTTTTTCCTGTTATAGTAAAGAACCAACTATAGCCTATAGTAATTGAACTACAATCCGGGTTGCAGCGGTAGCTAGCAACCTAGTAAGAGACGATCACGTCCAATGTTAAAAAATATAAAAAACCATAGTTCCTAAAAAAAGGAGTCAGATCAAAACAAAAATTATACCATTAAAACCGCCTTGTCCATAATCCCTTTATAGGAAACATTCTGTCCCTTGGCTTGAACAGCAAGGGAAATATATTGGCTTGAAAATCAAGAAATCCGTGTTGCAGCGGTAGCTAGCAACTCCGGGTTTCAGCGGTAGCTAGCAACCTAGTAAGAGACGATCACGTCCAATGTTAAGAAATATAAAAACCCATAGTTCCTAACAGGGGAGTCAGATCAAAACAAAAAATACACCATTAGAACCGCCTTGTCCGAAACCCCTGTATAGGAAACTTTCTGTCCCTTGGCTTGACCAGCAAGGGAAATATATTGGCTTGAAAATCAAGAAAAGTGGCAGCTACTACAACATTCGGCCTAAACGGGATATTTTTTTCTTTTTTTTCTTTTTTCTTTCTTTTCCACAGATAGCTTGGCACTGGAACATCGCAGAGAGTTGTTCAATAGCTCATTTTAAAGCAAATTAATTGGGTTAAAAATCTATAGTAACTAAAATAAATTATTTCTAAAAGAGAATAAAATTTTCCACCACAATTACAGTAAAGAACGATCTCTCATGCATAGTAACTGATATATGGTGGTTCCAGGGGTAGTTACTTGTGGTTCGTCTCTTACTATTTCAAAGAAGAAAAAGTCGTAGGTTTTTTCCTGTTTGTAATGATATAGCATAAAACGTTTAGGTAATTTTTTGTAATTACAATAAGGAATGAACTGAACCCATAGAAACTTAAGTATATCCGGGTTGCAGCGGTAGCTAGCAACCTAGTAAGAGACGATCACGTCCAATGTTAAGAAATATAAAAACCCAGAGTTCCTAAAAAAGGAGTCAGATTCAAAAGTACACCTTTAGAACCGCCTTGTCCGAAACCCCTGTATACTAAACTTTCTGTCCCTTAGCTTGAACAGCAAGGGAAATATATTGGCTTGAAAATCAAGAAAAGTGGCAGCTACTACAACATTCTGCCTAAACGGGATATTTTTTTCTTTTTTTTTCTTTTGTATCCAGAGATAGCTTAGCACTGGAACATCGTAGAGGGTTGTTCAATAGCTCATTTTAAATGAAATTAATTGGGTTAAAAACCTTTTGTAACTAAAATAAATTATTTCTAAGAGAGAATAAATTTTTCCACCAAAAACTGCATTTTTGATGTCTTTTCACACTGCAGTCTTTCAAACATAATCGTATACCTTACAATAAAGAACGACACCTTGCCCATGTTAACTGAAACATAAATAGGGATTATTTAATTTCCAATAGTATCATGGCTGTAGAGATGGCTGAAACCTAGTTACAATAAAAAACGATCATTGGAATAACAAAAAATTGCATACCTTTGGATTACAATAAAGAACGAACTCTAGCCCATATGTACTGAAATGTCACTATATGACATATTGTGGTTGCAGCAGTATCCGGATTGCATTTATAATAAGGAACGACTTCTTGCCTATACTAAATTTTATACGCCACTTAAATATAGTATAATTTCAACAGATAGCTTTGCACTGGAACATCGTAGAGAGTTGTTCAATGGCTCATTTTTAAGAAAATTAATGGGGTTAAAAACCTTTTGTAATTAAAACAAATTATATTTATTACATGACGAAATTATAATTACTGCAGTCTTTTCAAAGATATTTGAATTTTATAATAAAGATCATTCAATACATTTGAAATAACAATCACTGAAATCACAGATCACTGAAATAACAAACCATAGTTAAGATTACTATAGTTACTATAGTAATCTTTTTCAACATTCAAGGACGTATCCAGAGGGTTTAGCGGGCTTGAGTCCCCCTCCCCCGAAATGTTGGTCCGACTCATAATAACGAATATAAAATGAATATAACAAAATTGGCTTTAACCGCGTTATTCTATTCTCGACAAACGGTATCTTTTTTTCTTTCTTCTTTTCCACAGATAGCTCGGCATTAGAACATCGTAGAGAGTTATTCAATGGGTCATTTAAATAATAATAAAGAATGACCTCTTGCCTATACTAAATTTTATAGGCCATTTAACTATACTATAGGCTAGTACAGTTATATTTAAGGTCAATATATTAAAATTTTCCACTAAAACACGGTCGTTGGAATAAAAACCCAATATATACATTTGATTTAGTTTGCTACTTGATTGTTTGAGGCTAGTCTCTTACTATTTCACAGAAGAAAAAACCGTAGGCTTTTTCCTGTTTGCAATCAATTAGAAAGAGTTCTGCCTTTAAAATGAGTTACGTAGTGCTTTGAGTCGCTTGAAAACTTATAAGTGAGAAATCCGAGTTGCAGCACTAGCTAGCAATCTAGTAAGAGACGATCACGTCCAATGTTACGAAAAATAAAAATCTCATAACTCCGAAAAAAAAGTCACATTGAACTAAAAGTACACTTTTAGAGCCGCCTTGTCCGAAACCCCTGTATAGGAAATTTTCTGTGCCTTGGCTCGAACAGCAAGGAAAATAATATATTTCCATATATATTTCCAAATATATTGGCTCGAAAATCAAGAAAAGTAGTACCGCCTTGTACAAAACCCCTGTATAGTAAACTTTCTGTCCCTTGGCTTGAACAGCAAGGGAAATATATTGGCTTGAAAATCAAGAAAAGTGGCAGCTAATACAACATTCTGCCAAAACGGGATTTTTTTTTCTTTCTTCTTTCTTTTCCACAGATAGCTTGGCACTGGAACATCGTAGAGAGTTGTTCAATGGCTCATTTTAAAGGAAATTAATTGGGTTAAAAATCTTTTCTAACTAATCCGGGTTGCAGCGGTAGCTAGCAACCTAGTAAGAGAGGATCACGTCCAATGTTAAGAAATATAAAAACCCATAGTTCCTGACAGAGGAGTCAGATAAAAAAAGTATACCATTAGAACCGCCTTGTCCGAAACCTCTGTAAAGGAAACTTACCGCCCTTTGGCTTGAATAACAAAGAAAATATATTGGCTTGAAAATCAAGCAAATTGACTTTTACCACGTTATTCTCCACAAACGGGATATTTTTTTCTCTTTTCTTTTGTATCCAGAGATAGCTTGGCAATGGAACATCGTAGAGGATTGTTCAATAGCTCATTTTAAAGGAAATTAATTGGGTTAAAAACGTTTTGTAACTAAAATAAATTATTTCTAAAAGAGAATAATTTTTTCCACCAAAAACTGCATTTTCGATGTCTTTTCACACTGCAGTCTTTCAAACATAATCGTATATCAGCGGTAAGATTTGAACCCACGCCTCCAAAGAGACTTGTGGCTAACACCAGTGCCTTGGGCGACTCGGTCAGGTTGCCTCTCATAAAAAAATATATATGTGAATCTGGGTTGCGGCAGTAGCTAGCAATCTAGTAAGAGACGATCAGTCCAATGCTAAGAAATATAACAAAACTCCTAAAAATAGAGTCAAATCAAAACAAAAGTACATCATTAGAATTACCTTGTCTGAAACCCTACTAGATAAATATTGAATGTCGTCATAGTTTTATATTAGAGCTATGACGTGAATAGAAAAACACAAAAATATATTGTTGTTTCTGAAGACGTCATGAAATAATAAAATTGCGCTATGACGTCAATAAAATCATTACGCCGTGACGTCATAATTACTATATAAGAAGCGTCAGAACTGTAAATGTTATCATTCATAATTACATAATGGTTTCAATCAAGCAAGCTATATTAAATTAAAAGACGATCATTGGAATAAAAAGTTATTGCATGCATTGGACTTAGTTAGCTACTTGATCGTTTGAGGTTTGTCTCCTACTATTTCAAAGAAGAAAAAGCCGTAGGCTTTTTCCTGTTTGTGATATTTTCCTGTTTGTTATCAGGGTTACAGCGGTATCCGGGTTGCAGTGGTAGCTAGAAACCTAGTAAGAGACGATCACATCCAATGTTAAGAAATATAAAAACCCCTAACTCCTAAGAAAAGAGTCAGATCAAAACATTACATAAAGGATCGATGTCAGTCAATATGATCTATTTTAGTACTAATTAATAGTCGTATTGATATTACAGTAATATGTTAATCCGGGTTGCAGCGGTAGCTAGCAACCTAGCAAGAGACGATCACGTCCAATGTTAAGAAATATAAAAACCCATAGTTCCTAACAAAGGAGTCAGATCAAAACAAAAAGTACACCATTAGAACCGCCTTGTCCGAAACCCCTGTATAGGCAACTTTCTATCCCTTGGCTTGAACAGCATGGGAAATATATTGGCTTGAAAATCAAGAAAATTGACTTTAACCACGTTATTCTCCCCAAACGGGATATTTTTTTCTTTTTCTTTTTTTTTTTCTTTTCCACAGATAGCTTGGCACTGGAACATCGTAGAGGGTTGTTCAATAGCTCATTTTAAAGGTAATTAATTGGGTTAAAAATCTACAGTAACTAAAATAAATTATTTCTAAAAGAGAATAAATTTTTCCACCAAAAACTGCATTTTTGATGTCTTTTTACACTGCAGTCTTTCAAACATAATCGTATACAAGCGGTAAGATTTGAACCCACGCCTCCGAAGAGACTGGTGGCCAACACCAGTGTCTTAGACCACTCGGCCAGGCTGCCTCTCATAAATAAATATATATGTGAATTTGGGTTGCAGCAGTAGCTAGCAACCTAGTAAGAGACAATCAGTCCCATGCTAAGAAATATAACAAAACTCCTAAAAATAGAGTAAGATCAAAACGAAAGTACATCATTGAAACTACCTTGTCTGAAACCGTACTAGATAAATAATGAATGTCGTCATAGCTTTATATTAGATTAGAGCTATGACGTGAATAGAAAAACACGAAATTATATTGTTGTTTCTGATCACATCATGAAATAATATCATTGCGCCATGACGTCAATAAAATCATTACGCCGTGACGTCATAATTACTACTTAAGAACAACAAAGATGTAAATTTTCTCAGTCTTGATTAGAATAATGGTTAGATCGAAGCAAGCTATACGCAATTTGAAAAAACAGTACTACACAAACAACAGAGATAGTATCTTGAAAAGAGAAAAGCAAAAATATTCAACCAACCAGGCGCATCGAGAAGTAAAAATTGAGAGAGCAAAACAAAGGTATTCAACCGACCAGGTGTATCGAGAAGTAATAATTGAGAGAGCAAAACAAAGGTATTCAACCGACCAGGCGTATCGAGAAGTAATAATTGAGAGAGCAAAACAAATGTATTCAACCGACCAGGCGTATCGAGAAGTAATAATTGAGAGAGCAAAACAAAAAAGCAAGATGTGTTATCACAATGATGAAGATTATAGACATGCAAAAATTGAGACAGCCAAACAAAAGATCAAGGAGAGTTATCACAATGATGAAGATTACCGCATCAAATATAAGAAAAACCAAAAGCAAAGGTATTCAACCGTCCAGGTGTATCGAGGAGCAAAAATTGAGACAGCCAAACAAAAGATCAAGGAGCGTTACTGGGGTGACAAAATCTATAATGAAAAAATTAAATTCTCTGCGAGGTTGTACCGAAGAACGCATTAGGACAGAGGGAAAAATTATATTCAGAAATACAAGAAGATGGCAAAAATGCAGGCTGATCTTTGTAAATTGAGAAACATTTTACGCATGTTTTATCAGGATCACGAAAAATATTCAAAATTACAGATTAAAATTCTCTTTGAAAGAGCGGATGCTGTTGAAAAGTCGGCTAGAAATTCTTTGGCAAAGCTTCATAGTAATATCCAAAAGAAATGTTGTCAGTTTAACGAAAAGCTTCCAAGGTATGGATTGGCAACTTCGGAACAGTTTATAGATGCAATGGAAAATGTTCGACATTATAATAAAGATCGAACTCTTCCCTATACTAACTTGCATACGCAACTTCACTATAGTTAAGATTACAGTATTTATATTATGCATCATTATAAATTATAAAAGGTTCAAATGTACGAAGATTATAGAGTTAAAAATTTTCCCACCCCGGGAATCGAACCCGAGCCTGTTAAGTGAAAGTTAACTATCCTATCCACTAGACCATATTGAACCATAAAGAAGTATGATTTAAGAGCCATATGCGTATTATTATTTCACCATACCAATTATAATAAGGCCAAAACAAAATCGTCGACTTGCAATCTTACTTTTGACACATTAGTTAAATCTTCATCAGGCTTAAAAAATGTTTTGCTAGTTTTACATGAAAGAACAAACCTTAGTCCATATATATCCTACAATAAAGAACGACACCTTGCCCATGTTAACTAAAAAATAAATAGGGATTATGTAATTTCCAATAGTATCATGGCTGTAGAGATGGCTGAAACATAGTTACAATAAAAAACGATCATTGGAATAACAAAAATTGCATACCTTTGGAATTAGTTAGCTACTTGATTATTTGAGACTCGTCTCTTACTATTTATTAAATAAAAAAAAACAAGTTTTTTAAACTGAAAGTAAGGAGCGACATTAAAACTTAAAACAAACAGAAATTATTCCGTATATTAAAGAGGCTGTCCCCTCCTCAACGCCTCCCTCTTTACGCTAAATTTTTGTATTTTTTTAAAAAATAAACTTTTGAGACAGAGTCAAACTTTAGCGTAAAGAGCGAGGCGTTGAGGAGGGGACAGCCCCTTTCGTATACGGAATAATTTCTGTTCACTTTAAGTTTTAATGTCGCTCCTTACTTTCAGTTTAAAAAACTTGTTTTTTTTTTATTTAATTTCTGATCGTTTTTTAGTTAATGCAGCTTTTATTTGCATAAAAATTTTACTTTCCTTTTGCTAAATGGATGTCTTTACAAATTAACTTACGTAGCTAACTTCCTTATTCGTATATTTTTCTTCTGGCAAAAAATACAAAGTTGCAGATTTTTGCAGATATGAGCTTGAAACCTATGTAATAGGATTTTCTGATACGCTGAATCTGACGGTGTGATTTTCATTAAAATTCTTTCACTTCTAGGCGATGTTTCCCCTCTCTTTAAAAATCGAGTAAATTTTCTCAGGCTCGTAGCCATTGATGAGTAATACTAAACTTGATAAAATTTATATATTTAGGATCAGCATTATAAACACATTCTTTTGATACATTTATTGACATCAAAATTTCGTTTTTAAAATTTTCTATTACTATTGAGCCGTATCGCTTGTTTTTTTTATTACGTATATGTTATTACTTATATGAAGGGGTTCTCCCCTTAGTCAATACCACGCTCTTTACGTTAAAAGTTAAAAAAAAATTTAATTCACAAACCCCTGAATCACAAAGGCCATTTAATTAGAATAGATAGCTCTTTTGAAAGCACTAAAAAAACTGTAGCGTAAAGAGTGAGGTATTGACTTGGGGGAGAACCCCCTCACATACGTTATAATTTCTGTTCGTTTTAAGTTCTAATATTCCTTTTTACATTTCAGTTGAAAAAACTTGTTTTTTTTATTTAATTTCTGATGGTTTTTTAAATAATGCTTGGAAATCCGGCGCCCCCTTCATAGAAATGTCCCTTACCCCAAAGAAACATCCTCCACGGAACTATTCTCCAGAGTAATCCTCCTCTGCCCCCCCCCCTCCAGAAAAAAATCCTTCCTGAAAATGGTTGTATACTTCCCAATAACCAATAAATAATGCTGGCAAGTCCGGTGCCCCATTCATGGCAATTTCCCTTCCCCCATGAAAACTTCCTTCATGGAAAGATCCTTCCATATAGCCCCCGACCCTCTCCTTCTCCCACCTACCAGAAAAAATCTCCTCTGAAAAAGTATGTATACTTCCCAATAGCCAATACTATATGTTAACATTGAGTAAAGTTCATAACGTTCAGCCCTCCCCCTGGGGACTTTGGGGGATCAAGTCATCCTAAAAGACATTGTTATCATATTTTCGACCATACTGAACAAAACGGCAATCTCAAAATTTTGATAGGGTGACTTTGGGAAAAACATGAGCGTGGGAGGGGGCCTAGTTGCCCTCCATTTTTTTTGTCACTTAAAAAGGGCACTAGAACTTTTAACTTCCGTTCCAATGAACCCTCCCACGATATTGTAGGACCACTGGGTCAATACGATCACCCCTGGAAAAAAAAAACAAATAAACACGCATCCGTGATCTTTCTTCTGGGAAAAAATGGAAAATTCCACATTTTTGTAGATAGGAGCTTGAAACCTCTACAATAGGGTTCTCTGATACGCTGAATATGATTGTGTGATTTTCATTAAGGTTCTATAACTTTTAGAGGGTCTTTCCCCCTTTTTTTGAAAATCAGCCAAATTTTTTCAGGCGCTAAACTTTTGATGGGTAAAACTAAACTTGATGAAAATTATATATTTGAAATCAGCATTGAAATCTGATTCTTTTAATAGATCTATTGGTATCTAAAACTCGTTTTCTAGAGTTTCGGTTACCATTGAGCCGGGTCGCTCCTTACTTACAGTTTGTTACCACGAACTGTTTGAAAAGAAGAAAAAGCCGTAGGCTTTTTCCTTTGTGTAATTAGTTTATTATCATAGGCAGCGCGCTAGCACTGCCTGAGTAAAGAACGACGTGGGCACAATGTTTTTTTTTCGGGTTGCAGCGATAGCTAGCAACCTAGTAAGAGACGATCACGTCCAATGTTAAGAAATATAAAAACCCATAGTTCCTAACAAAGGAGTCAGATCAAAACAAAAAGTACACCATTAGAACCGTCTTGTCCGAAACCCCTGTATAGGAAACTTTCTGTCCTTGGCTTGAACAGCAAGGGAAATATATTGGCTTGAAAATCAAGAAAATTGACTTTAACCACGTTATTCTCCCCAAACGGGATATTTTTTCTCTTTTCTTTTTTTTTCTTTTCCACAGATAGCTTGGCACTGGAACATCGTAGAGGGTTGTTCAATAGCTCACTTTAAAGGAAATTTATTGGGTTAAAAATCTATAGTAACTAAAATAAATTATTTCTAAAAGAGAATAAATTTTTCCACCAGAAACTGCATTTTTGATGTCTTTTCACACTGCAGTCTTTCAAACATAATCGTATACCAGCGGTAAGATTTGAACCCACGCCTCCGAAGAGACTGGTGGCTAACACCAGTGTCTTGGACCACTCGGCCAGGCTGCCTCTCATAAATAAATATATATTCGAATTTGGGTTGCAGCAGTAGCTAGCAACCTAGTAAGAGACGATCAGTCCCATGCTAAGAAATATAACAAAACTCCCGAAAATAGAGTAAGATCAAAACAAAAGTACATCATTAGAACTACTTTGTCTGAAACCCTACTAGATAAATAATGAATGTCGTAGCTTTATATTAGAGCTGTGACGTGAATAGAAAAACACGAAATTATATTGTTGTTTCTGATGACGTCATGAAATAATATCATTGCGCCTTGACGTCAATAAAATCATTACGCCGTGGCGTCATAATTACTACTTAAGAACGACACAGATGTAAATTCTCTCGTTCTTGATTAGAATAATGGTTAGATCGAAGCAAGCTATGCGCAATTTGAAAAAAAACATTACTACCCAAACAACAGAGATAGTATCTTGAAAAGAGAAAAGCGAAGGTATTCAACCGACCAGGCGCATCGAGAAGTAAAAATTGAGAGAGCAAAACAAAGGTATTCAACGGACCAGGTGTATCGAGAAGTAATAATTGAGAGAGCAAAACAAAGGTATTCAACCGACCAGGCGTATCGAGAAGTAATAATTGAGAGAGCAAAACAAAACAGCAAGATGTGTTATCACAATGATGAAGATTATAGACATGCAAAAATTGAGACAGCCAAACAAAAAATCAAGGAGCGTTACTGGGGTGACAAAATTTATAATGAAAAAATTAAATTCTCTGCGAGGTTGTATTAGAGTAAGGACCGAAGTCTATCTCATAGTAACTGATACATTAGGGAAAAGAAAAAGAGATCTGAGGTGTATATGACGTCATTATAATGATGAACTAATTGTTAACACCAGAATCTTCTAAGGAAGTTGAATCTGTATGGTTGAAGGTATAAGTTCGAGCCATGACCCGTTAAACACCTACAGTTCCTTGTACCCTGATTTGCTCCATATACCCTAATTCGGTCACATTTTGCCTTGGAGATCGTAATTCAGACAAAACGACGCAAATTCACCAAAAAATTCTGGTGTCCAATTGGCTTGAAACTGGTGAGGCAGAAAAATAACAATTCATACCAAAAACAGTTACCAGACTTGGAATATTTTTGATGAATTTAGACCAAAAGGAGTCACCGCACTCTTTCAGGGGACTTTTCCCAAAAAAAGATTTTTAAAGTAAAGGAGAGCAACTCAAAACCAAAAATGAGCAAAACTAAATTCATAGAGCAAGGTAAACTTAAAACGAACAGAAGAAAACAACAGCATTATAATACTGTTATTGCAGTCCCCCTCTAAAAACCACCCTAAAGACAATAATTTCTGTTATGTTTTACTGAAAACGAAGTCTATTCTAATCAGTTCGTATTTGTTCATCATAGAGTTGGAAAACAGTTGCTTAAACTTACAGGAATCCTTTTTTATGCTATATTTCATTGTCTTTTGAACAATGGATCTATTTTCATTTGTCTAGCCTGTAATAAATCGTCATCGATGCTTTCTTCCTTTTAAACAGATTCTTTCAAAAGTATGGGAAAATAATTAACGAATCACTTATTGGTTCGGCAATTCAAAATATTTGTTTGGGCAAACTAAACAAATTGCTTCAAAATTACCTATTGCAGTTTAAAATTTTGTATTTAGGTTTTAATTTTCCATACTTCGAACGAAGTTTATTCTAAAGCTAAAGCGTTGACAAAAACGTCCGTTAATAATAAAAGTAACAAAAAATGTCCTTTTTAAATGTTAAAACTAGATTGAAAGTCACAAATGTATTTAGTATAAGAAAAGTTCAGCATTAAAGTTCAGCATTGTGGCGTTTTGTTGTTGATTAAATAAAAAAAACAAGTTTTTTTTTTAACTGAAAGTAAGGAACGACATTAAAACTTAAAACGAACAGATATTATTCGGTATATGAAAGCGACTGTCCCCTCCTCAACGCCCCGCTCTTTACGCTAAAGTTTTTTATTGTTTTAAGAAATAAAGTTGTGAGACAGAGTGAAACTTTAGGGTAAAGAGCGAGGCGTTGAGGAGGGACAGTCCCTTTCCATATACGGTAATATCTGTTCGTTTCAAGTTTTAATGTCGTTCCTTACTTTCAGTTAAAAAAAGTTGTTTTTTTTATTTGAATTTCTGAACGTTTTGAATTAATGCAGCATTGATTTTGGCTCACCGTGCATGAAAAATTAAAACGAAATTCGCATATTAATTTTCCTTTTTTGGGTAAATGGCTTTCTCGAAATTTTGTTCTGACGTAACTTACAAATTAACTCACGTAACGAATTTCTATATTCGTATGTTTTTATTACGTATATCAGGGAGTTCGCCCCCTAGTCAATACCTTGCTCTTTGCGCTAAAGTTCGAATGTTGTTCAAATCACGAAACATTGAATCACAAAGGTCGGTTAATTAGAATAGATAGCTCTTTTGAAAGTACTAAAAAACTTTAGCGTAAAGAGCGAGGTATTGACAAGGGGACCAACCCCCTCATATACGTAATCATTTCTGTTCGTTTTAAGTTTTAATGTTGCTCCTTACTTTCAGTTGAAAAAAAACTTATTTTTTATTTAATTTCTGAGCGTTTTTTAAATAGTGCTGGGAAATCTTTTGCCTCCTTCATAGAAATGACCCTTCCCCCAAAAAAACGTCCTCCATGGAAAGATTCTCTCCCTAAACCTTACTCCGACCCCCCTTCAACCAGAAAGAATTCCTCCTGAATACGCCTGTATACTTCCCAATTACCAATACTATATGTAAACAATGGACAAAGTTTATAACTTGCAGCCCTTCCCCCGGGAACTGAGGGGAATTAAGTCATCCTCAAAGACATATTAATTAGATTTTTGACTATGCTGAACAAAATGGTTATCTCAAAATTTTGATTGGGTAACTTCGGGAAAAAATGAGCGCGGGAGGGGGCGAAGTTGCCCTCCAATTTTTTTGGTCACTTAAAAAGAGCACTAGGACTTTTAATTTCCGTTTGAATGAACCCTTTCACGATATTCTAGGACTACTGGATCAATACAATCACCCCTGGGAAATACAAAAGCAAAAAAAAAAAAAAACAAACAAACAAACACGCATCCGTGATCTTTCTTCTGGCAAAAAATACAAAATTCCACATTTTTGCAGATATGAGCTTGAAACTTCTATAGTAGGGTTCTCTGGTACGCTGAATCTGATGGTGTGATTTTCATTGAAGTTCTATGACTTTTACAGGTTATTTTTCCCTTTTTTCGAAAATAAGGCAATTTTTCTCAGGCTCGTAACTTTTGATGAGTAAGACTAAACTTGATTAAACTTATATATTTGAAATCAGCATAATAATTCAAATTTTTCTGATGTATTGGTATCAAAATTCCGTTTTTTTAGAGTTTGGTTACTATTGAGCCACAGTTCGTTACCACGAACTGTTTGATTTAGTTGATGTTATGACAAATGGTTTCAGCTTTCTGAAATATATATATCCTTTTCAGCAAAGCGCAAATTGCACTCTAGTCTCTATTAGATTTGTGGAGTCTTTAGACAAGCTCATATTTATCTTCATTTCTGATTGTTTTAGGTTTTAGTTGATTGCTCATTTTAATTTTTGTTTTAGGTTTAACATTTTCATTCAAAATAATTTCTGTTTGCTTAAAGTATCGAACTATAGCCGTACACTCTGCTTCTGATCGTTTTAGTATTGTTCGTTATTTTTTTTTTCGAAATGCTTCTAAAATTTTAACTTTTCTGAAGGATCCTCATAAGATCAGGGAGGGTGTTAATCTCCCCCTCCCCATTCTCTTTGGCATGAGAAGCAATTTTAAAAATGATTGACCTTCTAATTTCCATCTTACCTTTTACTTCTTCAAATTTCCAACTAAGTGAGATGGTCCCAGGTTAGAATGTTACTTTGCTTCGCTCAAGGAACCCATTGATCAGCATTTTAGACGTGATGTTATTGTAGAGGACTGACGTCATATATTAGATACTTTTTCCTTAGTGGTTTGGATATTCTGTGGCAGTTTGCTAGGCGCAGACTGTATTCGCGGGAGAATATTTCAGTTTTAGGTGTCCATTTACTTATTCTCTTATGGAGTATTCTAGTGCTGTAAGTTTTTTTGTTGTTAAAGGATATATGTGTAAAATATGAAATCTAGAATAAATAAAAAGGATACTGAAGTTAATGTCATCCTGAATGCATACCCAGGAGTGTGAACATCTAAAGATTACTCTAGACGTTAGTTTTCTTTAATTTAGAGCAAGAGAGAAGAGATTGGGTGGTAAGCAGTGGTAATTATAGATTAATACCATTTAGGTTCAACCCGTTTATGAATTCAGTGCTTGTATAATAATGCGAAAAATGTATTTTGTAGGCTGAATCCTAAATTGTTCATGCCTTTCCGACATTAGTTTCTAGTTAAAAAAAAAAACTCTAAAAGATTGGTACCCGTACATAGGAGGAGGGAGGATATGCAGAGTAGTAGTCAGTATTATAATACTATTATATCCAGGAGTTTAAAAAATTCAATGGTCACAAGAGCTTTCTATAAATCGGACAAAAATTTCGGATAGTAAAATATAGTAGTTACACATCATGACGATGGACATAACTTTAATCCGTGTCTGTATCTAGCGCTTGGAGAGATGTGGGAAAGGATACACATCGTAAGCTAAATCCTAAATAAGCGTGACATGCCACTCTTACAAGGAAATTTTAGTCTCACTCCAACATTTTCTTGCTATTTCGTTTTGAAAATAAGCCCCCTAATGTGGTAACGAACTGTCATACCCATCAAAAGTTTCGCGCCTGAGAAAACTTGGCTGATTTTCGAAAAAAGGGGAAAGACCCCTAAAACTTATAGAACCTTAATGAAAATCACACCATCAGATTCAGCGTATCAGAGAACCCTACTTTAGAGGTTTCCAGCTCCTATATGCAAAAATGTGGAATTTTGCAGTTTTTGCCAGAAGAAAGATCACGGATGCGTGTTTATTTGTTGTTTTTTTTTCATGGGAAATCGTATCGACCCAGTGGTCCTAGTATATCGTAGGAGGGCTTATTGGAAGGGAAATTGAAAGTTCTAGTGCCCTTTTTAAGTGACAAAAAATGGAAGGCAATTAGGCCCCCTCCCACGCTCATTTTTTTCGAAAAGTCGCCCGATAAAAATTTTGAGATAGCCATTTTGTTCAGCATGGTCGGAGATATGACAACTATTTCTTTTAGGATGACTTAATCCCCTAAAGTCCCCGGGGGGAGGGCTGAAAGTTATGAACTTCACCCAATGTTAACATATAGTGTTGGTTATTGGGAAGTATACAGACGTTTTCAGGGGGGATTTTTCTGGTAGTGTGTGTGTGGGGGGTTGGGGGGTTGGGGGTTATGTGGGAGGATCTTTCCATGGGGGAAGGGACATTGCTATGAAGGGGGCACCGGAATTCCCAGCATTATTTAAAAAAGATCAGAAAATAAATAAAAAAAACAACAACAAGTTTTTCAACTGAAAGTAAGGAGCAACATCAAAACTTAAAACGAACAGAAAGTAATACGTGTATGATTGGGTTTGCCCCCTAGTCAAGACCTCGCTCTTTAAGCCAAAGATTTTTTAGTACTTTCATAAGAGCTGTTTGTTCTAATTAACGGCCTTTGTGATTAAGAGGCCATATTCAAAGAATTTGAACAAAATTCGAATTTTCGCGTAAAGAGCGAGGTATTGGCTAGGGGGCGAACCCCCTAATGTACGTATTAAAAATATATGAATATAGAAGTTCGTTACGTAAGTTAATTCGCAAGTTACGTCATCCGGGTTGCAGCGGTAGCTAGCAACCTAGTAAGAGACGATCACGTCCAATGTTAATAAATATAAAAACCCATAGTTCCTAACAAAGGAGTCAGATCAAAACAAAAAATACACCATTAGAACCGCCTTGTCCGAAACCCCTGTATAGGAAACTTTCTGTCCCTTGGCTTGAACAGCAAGGGAAATATATTGGCTTGAAAATCAAGAAAATTGACTTTAACCACGTTATTCTCCCCAAACGGGATATTTTTTCTTTTTTCTTTTTTTTTCTTTTCCACAGATAGCTTGGCACTGGAACATCGTAGAGGATTGTTCAATAGCTCATTTTAAAGTAAATTAATTGGGTTAAAAATCTATAGTAACTAAAATAAATTATTTCTAAAAGAGAATAAATTTTTCCACCGAAAACTGCATTTTTGATGTCTTTTCACACTGCAGTCTTTCAAACATAATCGTATACCAGCGGTAAGATTTGAACCCACGCTTCCGAAGAGACTGGTGGCTAACACCAGTGTCTTGGACCACTCGGCCAGGCTGCCTCTCATAAATAAATATATATCTGAATTTGGGTTGCAGCAGTAGCTAGCAACCTAGTAAGAGACAATCAGTCCCATGCTAAGAAATATAACAAAACTCCTAAAAATAGAGTAAGATCAAAACGAAAGTACATCATTGAAACTACCTTGTCTGAAAACCTACTAGATAAATAATGAATGTCGTCATAGCTTTATATTAGATTAGAGCTATGACGTGAATAGAAAAACACGAAATTATATTGTTGTTTCTGATGACGTCATGAAATAATATCATTACGCCATGACGTCAATAAAATCATTACGCCGTGACGTCATAATTACTACTTAAGAACAACAAAGATGTAAATTTCTCTCAGTTTTGATTAGAATAATGGTTAGATCGAAGCAAGCTATACGCAATTTGAAAAAGCAGTACTACACAAACAACAGAGATAGTATCTTGAAAAGAGAAAAGCAAAAATATTCAACCGACCAGGCGCATCGAGAAGTAAAAATTGAGAGAGCAAAACAAAGGTATTCAACCGACCAGGCGTATCGAGAAGTAATAATTGAGAGAGCAAAACAAAGGTATTCAACCAACCAGGCGTATCGAGAAGTAATAATTGAGAGAGCAAAACAAAGGTATTCAACCGTTAAGGCGTATCGAGAATTAATAATTGAGAGAGCAAAACAAAACAGCAAGATGTGTTATCACAATGATGAAGATTATAGACATGCAAAAATTGAGACAGCCAAACAAAAGATCAAGGAGAGTTATCACAATGATGGAGATTACCGCATCAAATATAAGAAAAACCAAAATCAAAGGTATTCAACCGTCCAAGTGTATCGATTACAATAAAGAACGACACCTTGCCCATGTTAACTAAAACATAAATAGGGATTATGTAATTTCCATCAGTATCATGGCTTTAGAGATGGCTGAAACCTAGTCCGGGATGCAGCGGTAGCTAGCAGCCTAGTAAGAGACGATCACGTCCAATGTTGAGAAATATTACATAAAGGCTCGATCATCGAATTTAAGCTGAAAATAAGTAAAGGACAATTATGCCTCCATATATTCACAGTGACGTATAAGATTTCCCATTACATCTGTAAACTGTTCCACAGTTGCCGGTCCATACCTTGGAAGCTTTTCACTAAACATGCAACATTTCTTTTGGACATTACTATGAAGTTTTGCGAAAGCATCTCTAGCTGAATTTTCAACAAAATCTATTCTTTCAGAGATAATTTTAATCTTTAATTTTAAATATTTTTCGTAATCCCGGTAAAACATTCGTAAAATTTTTCTCAATTTACAAAGATCAGCCTTTGCGTTCTTCGCAGCTTGTGTAAACTGCAAAAATATCCATGGTATCCGAGCAATAGTTTGAATATTTCAATAAAAGCGAGAAAAATACTTTAAAATGTTAAAATTAGTTTTATTTTTGGTTAGGTTCTAACTACCCGATGTGGGATTTACTATGTATTTTCAGACCAGAAAATTCCATTTTTTATATATTTTATTTTTCAGTTTAGAATCGCTAAAGTTATTATGTAAACTGCAAAAATATTTATGATATCTGAGCAATAATTTTAATCTTTTCATTCAAACTAACAAAATACCGGAAAATTTAAAAATTAGTTTTATTTTTTGTTAGGTTATGGGTACTCGATACGAGTTATAAGAAATGTTAATTAGATAAAAATATTATTTCTTGTTTTGTGATAAGATGCCTTCTAAGCGAGTTATACGTAATTTAAAAAAACAGTACTATACAAAAAACAGAGACAACATCTTGAAAAGAGAAAAGCAAAGGTATTCAACTGACAAGGTGAATCGATATGCGAAAATTGATAGTGACAAACAGCGTTATTATAATTTACATTAAATCCGGGTTGCAGCGGTAGCTAGCAACATAGTAAGAGACGATCACGTCCAATGTTAAGAAATATAAAAACCCATAGCTCCTAAAAAAGAAGTCAGATCAAAACAAAAAGTATATCCGGGTTGCAGCGGTAGCTAGTAACCTAGTAAGAGACGATCACTTCCAATGTAAAGAAATATAAAAACCCATAGTTCCTATAAAAGGAGTCAGATCAAAACAAAAAGTACACCATTAGAACTGCCTTGTCGGAAACCCCTGTATAGGAAACTTTCTGTCCCTTGGCTTGAAACAGCAAGGGAAATATATTGGCTTTAAAATCAAGAAAATTGACTTTAACCACGTTATTCTCCCCAAACGGGATATTTTTTTTTTCTCTTTTCTTCTTTTCCAGAGATAGCTTGGCACTGGAACATCGTAGAGAGTTGTTCAATAGCTCATTCTAAAGGAAATTAATTGGGTTAAAAATCTATAGTAACTAAAATACATTATTTCTAAAAGAGAATAAATTTTTCCACCAAAAACTGCATTTTTGATGCAGTGACGTCATAATTACTATATAAGAAACGTCAAAACAGTAAATGGTCTCATCCATGAATACATAATGGTTAGATCAAAGCAAGCTACACGCAAGTTAAAACATCAGTACTACAAAAAAAAACAGAGATAGTAATCCGGGTTGCAGCGGTATCCGGGTTGCAGCGGTATCCGGGTTGCAGCGGTAGCTAGCAACCTAGTAAGAGACGATCACGTCCAATGTTAAGAAATATAAAAACCCATAGTTCCTAAAAAAGGAGTAAGATCAAAACAGAAAGTACACCATTAGAACCGCCTTGTCCGAAACCTCTGTATAGGTAACTTTCTGTCCCTTGGCTTGAACAGCAAGGGAAATATATTAGCTTGAAAATCAAGAAAAGTGGCAGCTACTACAACATTCTGCCTAAACGGGATATTTTTTTCTTTCTTCTTTTCCACAGATATCTTGGCACTGGAACATCGTAGAGAGTTATTCAATGGCTCATTTTAAAGGAAATCTCTAGATCTAGAAACTTTTGCACTTAATTTTTTTTCAATTAATTATTTTTTACGAAAAACTTAATTTTTTATATACAATATTGACCAATGACGTCATAGTCGTTGGATGTAGTTTGTATTACATAATTATAATAAAGAACGAATATTTTACCGATTATCTACTAATAACCATATATGACGTAATAAGAGACATGACGTAATATCTAAAACCTATTGGGTACTAATAACCATATATGACTTAATGAGCGACGTGACGTAAAAATTGAAAAAATTAATTTTTATTTTATTTTCGTTTTTAGTTCAGAATCGCTAAAGTTATAAACTGCAAAGATATTTATGGTGTCTGAACAATAGTTATAATCTTTTAATTTGGACTAGAAAAATACCTGAAAATTTAAAAATTAGTTTAATTTTTTGTTAGGTTCTTGATACTTGATACGGGACATAAACATTCAACTAATGGTTACATAATGGTTTCAATCAAGCAAGCTAAACGCAAGTTAAAAAAAAGAGTACTACCAAAAAAAAAGAGATAGCATCTTGAAAAGAGAAAAGCAAAGGTATTCAACCGACCAGGCGTATCGAGATGCGAAAATTGATAGTGACAAACAGCGTTATTATAATGATGTAGTTTATAGACATGCGAAAATTGAGATCCGGGTTGCAGCGGTAGCTAGCAACCTAGTAAGAGACGATCACCTCCAATGTAAAGAAATATAAAACCCCCCAATTCCTAAAAAAAGTCAGATCAAAACAAAAAGAACACCATTAGAACCGCCTTGGGCGAAACCTCTATAAAGAAAACTTACCGCCCTTTGGCCTGAATAACAAAGAAAATATATTGGCTTGAAAATCAAGCAAATTGACTTTTACCACGTTATTCTCCACAAACGGGATATTTTTTTCTTTTATAAAAAAGAACGAATATTTTACCGAATATCTACTAATAACCATATATGACGTAATAAGTGACATGAAGTAATATCTAAAACCTATTGTGTACTAATAACCATATATGACTTAATGAGCGACCTGACGTAAAAAATGAAAAAATTAATTTTTATTTAATTTTCGTTTTTAGGTCATAATCGCTAAAGTTATAAACTGCAAAAATATTTATGGTGTCTGAACAATAGTTTTAATCTTTTAATCTAGACTGGAAAAATACCTGAAAATTTAAAAATTAGTTTAATTTTTTGTATTTGTAATAAAGATCCAACTCTTGCCTATACTAACTGGTATGGGTCGCTTAACTATAGTGTAGTCTTGTAAAGCTATATTTAAAGTTAACAAATTAAAAATTCCCTACAACGGGGAATTAAACCCCGATCGACCTCGTGACAAGCAGTTATGTTTACCATTGTACTATTGGATACTCATGATGAATTTGTTACATATAAGACATGATAAAAATGGTTATCTTACTAAGAAAATTAAATAAGGAATTGGTGTGGTTAATTATAAATGGGGATTATGCAAGATTCATCGATAGCATGGCTGTAGAGCTGGCCAAAACCTAGTAAAGAATAAATCTTGGCACATATTGGGTTTATTTTGATGCCTCATTCTCTCCTGGTTTTAGTGGTAGCTAGACACCTAGTAAGAGACTATCAAACCCCAGAGTAGAAAATAATCTGGGTTGCAGCGGTAGCTAGCAACCTAGTAAGAGACGATCACGTCCAATGTTAAGAAATATAAAAACCCTTAGTTCCTAAAAAAAGAGTCAGATCAAAGCAAAAAGTACACCATTAGAACCGCCTTGTCCGAAACCCCTGTATAGTAAAATTTCTGTCCCTTGGCTTGAACAGCAAGGGAAATATATAGGCTTGAAAATCAAGAAACGTGGCAGCTACTACAACATTCTGCCTAAACGGGATATTTTTTTTCTTTTTTTCTTTCTTTTCCAGAGATAGCTTTACATTGGAACATCGTAGAGAGTTGTTCAATGGCTCATTTTAAAGAAAATTAATTGGGTTAAAAACCTTTTGTAACTAAAATAAATTATTTCTATAAGATAATAAATTTTTCCACCAAAAACTGCATTTTTGATGTCTTTTCACACTGCAGTCTTACAAACATAATCGTATACCAGCGGTAAGATTTGAGCCCACGCCTCCAAAGAGACTGGTGGCTAACACCAGTGCCTTGGACCACTCGGCCAAGCTGCCTCTCATAAATAAATATATATGTGAATTTGGGTTGCAGCAGTAGCTAGCAACCTAGTAAGAGACGATCAGTCCAATGCTAAGAAATATAAAAAAACTCCTAAATATAAAGTTATTTATAATTATAAAAGGTTCAAATGTTCAAAGATTATAGAGCTAAAAATTTTCCAACACCGGGAATCGAACCCGGGCCTGTTAAGTAAAAGTTAACTATCCGAGCCACTAGACCATATGGGACCAAAAATAAGTATGATTTAAGAGCCATATGCATATTATTATTTCACCATACAAGTTATAATAGGGCCAAAACAAAATGTGAATTACACGGGGTTCGAGTTGAGCGAAGGTTTGGTTAAGTAAGTTGAGAGGGACAGAAATAAGTTGAAAGTGAGATCAGTTACACGCACACAGCTCATTAGTCACCATAGATTAGTCACCCTAAAGCTAATGCATATTGGTTATGTGACTATCGGACTTAAAACATTTAAAAACATTGATATTTTACTTCGTTTGTGTCGATAAGGTTTGCAATCAAAGAAGATAGCAGCCCAGGGAACTCCCAAAACTACCAATTTAATCAAAACAAATTACCTTTAAGCTTAGATTTAATTTTTTTTCTCTATCAGGTATGCTTGACTAATTTCAGAGGCCACTCGTTTCCTGATCTTTAAACAGAATACTCTACTCCTTGCAATCAAAAAATCGAATTCAGTTTCTAATAATATAAGTTTTACTAAAACTAAATGTCTCATACTCTGGCACAAAAGGAAGAAGTTAGATATTGTTTTAAGTTTCTAGAAAAGAAGGTTTCGGCTTTTACTTTTAAACAGAATTTCGTAGCGAGAAGCTATTTCCTATGCTCTGAAAATTACAATGCACCCGTATAAGTATTCAAAGGTCATGAATAAGCAAAGAGATGTTAAATTACTAAGCCTTCATAGTCAATGCACCCTGTACTTCTATTTTAAAATTATTTGAAAAAAAACTACGTTTTCTAAAGAGTTAAAGAGGCTGAGTTACAAGGTCGAACCTTAAAACGTACAGGGATTAGGAGGCACAGTTGGGGGGCTGCCACCCCCCAAACCCCCCGCTTTCGCAGCCTTTAAATAAAAAAAAAATTTAAACTGAAAGTAAGGAGAGTAAGGAAAGTAAAGAGGCTGTGCCCTCCTCAACGCCTCGCTCTTTACGCTAAAGTTTGACTTTCTCACAACTCTTTTTTTAAACAATAAAAACTTTAGCGTAAAGAGCGAGGCGTTGAGGAGGGCACAGCCTCTTTCATATACGGAATAATTTCTGTACGTTTTAAGATTTAATGTCGCTCCTTATTTCAGTTTAAATTTTTTTTTTATTTAAAGGCTGCGAAAGCGGAGGGTTTGGGGGGCGGCAACCCCCCAACTGTGCCTCCTAATCCCTGTATGTTTTAAGGTTCGACCTTGTAACTCAGCCTCTTTAACTCTTTAGAAAACGTAGTTTTTTTCAAATAATTTCTGCACGTTTTTGTACAGTTTATTACTTATTATTGCTTGACTAACTGTTAGCTGATCGTGTCAGGAGTTGAAGTTGGGGGGCTGCCGCCCCCAAACCCCCCACTCTTGAACATTCTTGTGTTAACGCTTTTAATTCCTGAATACTCAAATCACGTCGTACAGGGTGCCTCCTAATTCCTGTACGTTTTAAGGTTCGAACTTGTGACTCAGCCTCTTTAACAGCCCCCCCAACGGTGCCTCCTAATCCCTGTACGTTTTAAGGGTTGACCTTGTAACTCAGCCTCTTTAACTCTTTAGAAAACGTAGTTTTTTTCAAATAATACACATAAACAGGTTAGACATGCTTTTTTATGAAAATTGACACGCAGATATTTTCACAACAAAGCAAGTCTAATTTGTTTATGTGTATTATTTGAAAAAAACTAAGGTTTTTCGTAAATGTAAATTCGGGGGATAATTTTTTCGGTCTAAAAATATCAAAAGGCCCTAACAGGTCGAATTCTGCTTCGAATGAGTCCTCATTCACCCGGATCCGTTGCCAACTGTGGCCTGTAGGCGTGGCTAAGAAAAAAAAGAAATGATGATGAATTCTAAGTGGCTATATTTGGTTTTTTGAAAACAGAGAAGGAGTGATCGGATTGAGCTGAAATTTCGAGGATAAGCTCCCGGGCCCTAGGAAAGCTTAACTTCTAAATTTCAGCCCAATCGGACAACGTTAAAGGGGGGCTATGGTGGGAGGGTCCAAACTTCCGGCCCAGTTTAACCCATGAAGATAAAGTCGGAGGAGGATGAAATTTTTCAAGTTTCTTAGTTTGAGCTTGGGCTACAAAATGAAATTACCGCCGTCTCTCTGCGACCTCTAGGACCTGAAATCGCTTAACATTGTGGTGGGTCGCCTCTTTATAGAGGCACAAGTGTGCCTCCTTGATTAAACATAAAAAAATTACATATATTACTAGCAGCAATCATTTAAACATTTTTCGTTATTTAGTTCTGTCGTTTTCATTTCGTTTTTGACGTATTCTTCTTTTATTTATCATTTTTAGTCTCAGCAAAGCCAATGCCAAGGATTCAGACCTGTGAAGCAATTGTTGATTTATCAGATGACCAATTAAAAATTTTGGCAGATTTATTGAACCTTCCTCTAAATTCTCTTAAAGAGAATCACCAGTTCGGGAGTCAAAATTCCGAAGGCAATGGGCATTTTAAGGCAGCTGGAAGATTCGGGAAGATAGGGACAAATATATCTCTTTCTTTTCAAATGAATGACACAGGTAATCATAATTTGGCTTATAAGGCTACATAATAAAGAGCTTCTATCGTCATAAATGTTAGTAGTATAGTTAAAGTGCATCCTAGAGGTGCTGTAGGAGATTAGTAGTGCCAATTAGAAATGCTAGCCCCTTAAACGATTTAATCCCTTTTTAAGACGTTTTTCAAGATTTTTTATTTCTTCGAGACGTTGTTAAGACGCTTTTCCGAGATGTTTTCATTAGGACATTTCCTCAAAATATTAAAGATCATTTACTTTTTAACCCTTTTAGTTATAAGACTTACTAGCGGAGAAATAGGGGGTCACCAGAGGTATTTGTTATGGTCAACCCCCATTTGGTAAAGCTGTTCATCTAGCCAACGATCTTACCGATCTTTTTTAATTTGAATATCCTGGCAGATGCGTTTTATTTGGACAGAAACCAACGTTTATATAGCCAACACTCGTATCAATTCTTTTTAGTTTGAATGTCCTGGCAGGTGTGTTTTTTTTCCAGACCACACATGGTGTCCTATCAATGAAAATAATGAAAATAGAATAGAATGTAAATTTAAATCTGTTGTTATAAGGACTATGATCTTTGCAAATTTAAATCTCTTTTGTTTAAACATTGAGAATGGAATCTGTTGTTATTAAATGACCTTGTCAAGGACCACAGGTTTTTGCTAATACAAAGTCCTAATGTTTACATGAATACAAACGCCTAAAGAAATATACTGAATGTTCATACGTAATCTTTGGTGAATATTATTAGAATTTTTGTAGCTTCTAAAGCAGTATCCAAAGAATTGATGAAATATTTGTCTGGTTTAGGAATCGAACATAGGTTCCAAGGTTTCCTATGATAAACATATTAGCCAACTACCATATAAACGCATTAGCCAACACAACTGACAAGCTGATAATAATAAATTGTTTTATGCTACCCATTTTTAGCAAAATATTTCGTACTGGCGAATTTCACCCCTTATAATTTAATAAGTGCAGGATTTTGAGTTGGATTTCAATGATTCTCAATGCCCCCGACGACCCTGAGCCCTATCACCCAGCCTACGGAGGTCCCCCGCCCTTCCCCCAATTATTTCTTATATTTTAAAAAGAAACTACGTATAAGTAATGGGTTTCATGCTAGCGAACGCCACCTTCTATAATTCACTTAATCTAGGATTTTGAGTGGGAGCCCATGGTCATCCAGGCCATCCCTAACCTTAACCCCATAACCTCTCGGGGGTCCCATGTCCCTCTTACAGCTTTTTTTTAATTTTATATATTATTTATTTGTTTCTTTTAATTATTTATTTAATTTCTTTAAAAGGCACTGTGTATAAGCAATTAGTTTATGCTAACAAACTTCGTCCTCTGTGAATAGATTAGTGGATGATCTTAAGAGGAACTTCATGGTCCTCCATGCTCCACCAGCCGTGAGCTCCCTCCCTTCTTTGGGGGTCCTTAGGTCTCAACCTATGTTATATTTGTTTTTATTGTTTTTACTTTTCATATATTTATTCGGAAATAGGTTTAAAGCTAACAAACTTCACCCCATATGGATAGACCAAATGGGTTTTTAAGAGGGAGCCCATCATAAACTATGGCTCCACCAGCCCTGAACCACCTCACCCCCACCTTCCTGAACCCAATAAACTTCTTCCTGGGCAACCATGTCTCCCTTCCTGTGGCCCCATGGGCCCAATGCACTACCCCTTTTTAAGCAAACAGGGTTAGTAATATAACGAAAATAGCCAAGGAATATTTGTTGTGTTTTCAACCCGGTCTGACAGTTGGTATTTCAGTTTGGTCTTAGTACATCCCTAATGGTGATTCTTATATTCGTTAAGACTTTTAGGCTCTTTTTGGAAGCAAAACGGTATAATTTCAAAATATTTTTTTAGTTTGTTTTTTGTTTAGCCGCTCCATTTGGCATTACTAAGGCAGGATAGGGCTATGCTCAGAAACCTTAAAAGTTTTTGAGGGGTTTAAGGAAGCCAAATAGGTTAGAAACATAAAAAACAGGCTAACAACATAAAACACTCTTGAAAGTTCGAGGTGTTATCGCAGTCTGTGGTCATCGGCACTCTATGGTCCATGGCACATCCTAGACTATGGCACCTCGTAGCCCAGGGATTATCATGGTCGACAAAACTCCCAAGCCAAGAGATGCTCCCTGACGCTTCATGCGTAGTTAGCACTCTGCACCTTGCTTGTGGCAGTCAGTAGCTAGCCCAAGGTACCTTGTGGCACGAATCGTCTTTCCTTAAGCATCTCCAGACCCTTTCATGATTAAAATAGGGCTTCAAAACCAGCGGTTTGAATGTAATTTTAATAAACAAACATCCTAAAATATCCAAAATAGTTCAAACAGTGTAAACGATACACATTACAAAACAAAAATACTCGTTACACAGCATATCTAAAAGGTCCATCGACATCCAAAATAGCTGTTACAGAATAAATGATACTTTATACCAAGTACAAATGAGTTACTTTATTAAAAAAATCCTTCAAAAATACACAACAATTCTCCCAAAACATATAATATTAATTTCCAAATCTAAAAAAGTTCTAACAAAACACAAAATAGTTCCTAAGAAATAAAAATCTGTTCTTGCAAAATACAAAATACTTCTTACAAAGTGCAAAAAAGTTGTAACGTCATAATTCTTAAAAAATACACAATAATTGTCACAAAAAATGAATTTGATCTTACAAAATTCTAACATTTCATAAAAATCCAAAATAGTTCTTAGAAAATACAAAACATTCAGAAAAAATCAAAAATAAATCTAGAAAAATAAAAATAGTTCTTAAAAATACAAAATTCTTCCTAGAAAAAAAATAGCTATTATAAACACAAAAATACAACTTAAAATATTAAAATAGTTGTAACAAAGAATAGTTCTTGAAAAAAACAAAATACTTCAAAAATTCAGAACAGTTATTACAAACACAAAAATACAACTTACAAAATTTAATATAATTAAAAAAAAAATAGTTTTTAAGAGTTCAATATTGTTCTTACAAAATACAAAAAATTGCTACAAAACAAAAAAATTTAGTAAAGAAAACAAAATAATACTTTCAAAATTCATAATACTTCATACAAAACAAAAAAAAAACCTTTTCACTTGTTGACCAATGGTCTGCATCATGCAGGTAAGGATTTTCTGATGAATCGGCCGGGAGTGCAATGTTTCCTTGGGTGCAAATGATTAAACACCTTTCGTGCTTTTCCCCAGATTACTCCAGGTACCCATTTAGAGTTTGGTCGACTCTGGTTGAGTTTACAGAGTCACACCCGTGACTCCCGTTTCAGAGGTGCTGAAATAGGGGCAGGGGCCATGGTCCTTCTTTATACTAAGGATTGAACTCTTGTCCTTAGTAACCAATGTCTTGTCAAATTAGCTAGTCAAGTTCTTCAGATTATGTTTTAAACATAATTACCACACCAGGATTCGAACCCGAACCGGTCGAATGTAAGCCAACTGCCCTAAGCCACAGGACCAGATGGAATAAGTATTAAAAACTAATTAATTGTTTTATGTTACATTAAAAGACGATCATTGGAATAACAAACAATTGTATGCATTGGAATTAGTTAGATACTTGATTGTTTGAGGTTCGTCTCTTACTATTTCAAAGAAGAAAAAGCCGTAGGCTTTTTCCTGTAATCAGTTTATTATCCGGGTTGGAGTGGTAGCTAGCAACGTATCCGGGTTGCAACGGTAGTTTATAATAAAGAACGACCTCTTGCCTATATTAAAATATCCGATTAATGAAGTTTATGTTAAAGAACAAATTATAAACCTAGTTAGCTCCCTTATTCTTTGAAAGTCGTCTCTTACTACTCCAAAGAAGAAAAAGCCGTAGGCTTTTTCCTGTTTGTAATCAGGGTTTACATAATCTGGGATGTCAATCTGGGTTGCATTACAGTTCACAGTAAAGAACAATCTCTCGCCCATAGTAACTGATATATGGTGTTTCCAAGGGTAGCTACAGACTATCCATCCAGGTTGCAGCGGTAGTTAGAAACCTAGTAAGAGACGATCACGTCCAATGTTAAGAAATATAAAAACCCATAGTTCCTAAAAAAGGAGTCAGATCAAATTAAAAAGTACACCATTAGAACCGCCTTGTCCGAAACCCCTGTATAGTAAACTTTCTGTCCCTTAGCTTGAACAGCAAGGGAAATATATTCGCTTGAAAATCAAGAAAAGTGGCAGCTACTACAACATTCTGCCTAAACGGGATATTTTTTTCTTTTTTTTTCTTTTGTATCCAGAGATAGCTTGGCACTGGAACATCGTAGAGAGTTGTTCAATAGCTCATTTTAAAGGAAATTAATTGGGATAAAAACCTTTCGTAACTAAAATAAATTATTTCTAAAAGAGAATAAATTTTTCACCAAAAACTGCATTTTTGATGTCTTTTCACACTGCAGTCTTTCAAACATGATCGTATACCTTATACAATAAAGAACGACACCTTGCCCATGTTAACTGAAACATAAATAGGGATTATGTAATTTCCAATAGTATCATGGCTGTAGAGATGGCTGAAACCTAGTTACAATAAAAAACGATCATTGGAATAACAAAAAATTGCATACCTTTGGATCCGGGTTGCAGTTCTAGCTAGCAACCTAGTAAGAGACGATCACGTCCAATGTTAAGAAAAATAAAAACCCATATTTCCTAACAAAGGAGTCAGATCGAAACAAAAAGTACACCATTAGAACCGCCTTGTCCGAAACCCCTGTATAGGAAACTTTCTGTCCCTTGGTTTGAACAGCAAGGGAAATACATTGTCTTGAAAATCAAGAAAATTGAATTTAACCACGTTATTCTCCCCAAACGGGATATTTTTTTCTCTTTTCTTTTTTCTTTTCCACAGATAGCTTGGCACTGGAACATCGTAGAGGGTTGTTCAATAGCTCATTTTAAAGGAAATTAATTGGGTTAAAAATCTATAGTAACTAAAATAAATTATTTCTAAAAGAGAATAAATTTTTCCACCAAAAACTGCATTTTTGATGTCTTTTCACACTGCAGTCTTTCAAACATAATCGTATACCAGCGGTAAGATTTGAACCCACGCCTCCGAAGAGACTGGTGGCTAACACCAGTGTCTTGGACCACTCGGCCAGGCTGCCTCTTATGATTTGGGTTGCAGCAGTAGCTAGCAACCTAGTAAGAGACGATCAGTCCCGTGCTAAGAAATGTAAAAACCCAAAACTCCTAAAAAAAGAGTAAAATTAAAACAAAAGTACATCATTAGAACTACCTTGTCTGAAACCCTACTAGATAAATAATGAATGTCGTCAAAGCTTTATATTAGAGCTATGACGTGAATAGAAAAACACGAAATTATATTGTTGTTTCTGATGACGTCTTGAAATAATATCATTGCGCCATGACGTCAATAAAATCATTACGCCGTGACGTCATAATTACTAATTAAGAACGACAAAGATGTAAATTCTCTCATTCTTGATTAGAATAATGGTTAGATTGAAGCAAGCTATACGAAATTTGAAAAAACAGTACTACACAAACAACAGAGATAGTATCTTGAAAAGAGAAAAGCAAAGGTATTCAACCGACCAGGCGTATCGAGAAGTAAAAATTGAGAGAGCAAAACAAAGGTATTCAACCAACCAGGCGTATCGAGAAGTAATAATTGAGAGAGCAAAACAAAACAGCAAGATGTGTTATCACAATGATGAAGATTATAGACATACAAAAATTGAGACAGCCAAACAAAAGTTCAAGGAGAGTTATTATAATGATGAAGATTACCGAATCAAATATAAGAAAAACCAAAAGCAAAGGTATTCAACCGTCCAGGTCTATCGAGAAGTAAAAATTGAGACAGCCAAACAAAAGATCAAGGAGCGTTACTGGGGTGACAAAATCTATAATGAAAAAATTAAATTCTCTGCGAGGTTGTACCGAAGAACGCATAAGGACAAAGGGAAAAATTATATTCAGAAATACAAGAAGATGGGAAAAATGCAGGCTGATCTTTGTAAATTGAGAAACATTTTACGCATGTTTTATCGGGATCACGAAAAGTATTCAAAATTACAGATTAAAGTTCTCTTTGATTACAGTAAAGAACGATCTCTCGCCTATAGTAACTTATATATGGTGGTTCCAGGGATAGTTATACACAGGGTTATACACACACCGATATAGCTCATCATAAATACTGTTTGTCAATTATTACATTAAAAGAGGAGAATTGGAATAAAAAATTATTGCATACATTGGACTTAGTTACATTAAAGGACGAACTATAGCCCATAGTAATTGGAATCCGGGTTGCAGTGGTAGTTACAATAAAGAACGAACTCTAACCTATAATACTAACTGAAAGGTGTGAATGGGTGTGCTGAACGGTTTTACAGTATCCGGGTTGCATCGGTATTACAGTAAAGTCCGATCTCTCGCTCATATTAACTGAGATATGGTGGTTCCAGGGGTAGATGCAAGATATCTAGATTGTAGCGGTATCCGGGTTGCAGCGGTATTATAATAAAGAACGACCTCTTGTCTATACTAAATTTTATACGCCACTTAATTATAGTATAGGATAGTAATTCGACAGATAGCTTGGCACTGGAACATCGTAGAGAGTTGTTCAATGGCTTATTTTAAAGGAAATTAATGGGGTTAAAAATTTTGTAATTAAAACAAGAAATCATGATTCCTTAAGAAATCATCATAAGTAAAAATTTCATAAAGGCTCGATCATCGAATATAAGCTGAAACTAAGTAAAAGACAATTATGCCTCCATATGTTCCCAGCTTTGTATAAGATTTCCCATTAGATCTGTAAACTTTTCCACAGTTGCCGGTCCATACCTTGGAACCTTTTCACTAAACATGCAACATTTCTTTTGGATATTACTATGATATAATAAAGACTGACCTCTTGCCTATACTATATTTTATACGCCACCTAATTATAGTTAAGGTTAGTAATTTCACAGATAGCTTGGCACTGGAACATCGTAGAGAGTTGTTCAATGGCTCATTTTGAAAAAAATTAATTAGGTTAAAAGTATTTTGTAATTAAAAAAAATATTATCTTTAAAATAGAATCAGCTTTTTTACGAAAGCTGCATATTTCATATTAAAGATTGATCAATGACGTCATAATCGTATACCAGCGGTGGGATTTGAACCCGCGCTTCCGAAGAGACTGGTGGTCTCTTCGGAGGCGCTTCACTTACTAGCCACCTAGTAAGAGACGATCACGTCCAATGCTAAGAAATATAAAAACCCAGAACTCCCAAAAATAGATCAAAACAAAAGTTTCTCATTAGAACCATCTTGCCTGAAATCCTACTAGATAAATAATGAATGTCGTCATAGTTTTATTAGAACTATGACGTGAATAGAAAATTTCATATTAAAGGATGATCATTAGAAGAGCAAACCATTACGTATGTTGCACTTAGTTAGCTGCAAGATCTCTTTGAGGTTCGTCTCTTACTCTTCCAAAGAAGAAAAAGCCTTTGACTTTTTCCTGTTTGTAATCAGAGTTTACCCAGTCAAACAGTTCTGTGTATTTATGAATAGATTCAGTATGAAAAGACATTTAATTGCCTAGTCCGGGTTGCAGCGGTAGCTAGCAACCTAGTTACAATAAGGAATGAACTGTAACCCATAGTAACTGAAGTTTTAAATCAAACTTTATAGAGAAGGAACAATTAAGCAAGCTAGACAAAAGAACAAGGAACGCTATGATAATGATGAAGATTACGGAAAAGCAACAATTGAGCAGGCTAGACAAAAGATCAAGGAGCATTATCACAATGATGTTTTTCAGGGTTGCAGCGGTAGCTAGGAACCTTTATAGAGAAGCAACAATTAAGCAAGCTAGAAACAAAGCAAGGAACGCTATGATACTGAAGAAGATTACAGAGAAGCAACAATTGAGCAGGCTAGACAAAAGATCAAGGAGTGTTATCACAATGATGTTTTTCCGGGTTGGAGTTGAAGCTAGGAACCTAGTACGAGACGATCACGGCCATGTTTAGAAAAATCCTAGTAAAGAAAAACCCATTACATTAAAGAACGAACTTCCGTCCATAGTTTATAATAAAGAACGACCTCTTGCCTATACTAGATTTTATAGGCCCCTTAACTATAGTATAGGCTAGTAAAGTTATATTGAAAGTCAATATATTATACAATAAAGGACGGAACTATAGTTAATAATGACTGAAATTTTAAAAAGACTTAATTTTTTGTACCGATATAGTTCATCATAAAATATGTTTGTCAATACGGTTTTTTTATATTATTATCCATTATTATGTAAAATGCAGTAATATTTGGGGGGCTTTAACAAAAAAATTATTTGTTAACGAAAACTAGAATAATTCCTGAAAATTTTAAATAAATTAATTTTATTTAACTACAAACTGCAAACATTTTTTGATTTTTTAGCAATAATTTTAATTTTTTAGTTCAAACCAGAAAAATACCTGAAAGTTTTTAAATTAGTCTGGTTTTTCTTTCGCTTAAACTGAGTCGTTACGACCTTTTATCGGGTAAATTAATCCGGGTTGCAGCTGTAGCTAGTTGCACCTAGTAAGAGACGATCACGCCCCATAGTAAAAACTAAAGTAACCCATAGCTCCTAAAAAGATTCAGATTCAAACAAGAAGTACACTATTAGAATTTGAATAAAAAGGCAGTAAGATATGCCTTTCGCTTGAATAAATCGCAAGATTAACTCAATGAGAGGGTAGACCTAGGGTGGGTTAATTTTCCTAAATTTAGGGGAGGGAGCGTGAATCCAGGATTTTTGTTGGGGGAGGGGGTTAGCACTTTTAATAGTGACAAAATAGAAATGAAAAGATAATTGTTTTCGACTTTAGTTTCTAACCATTTCTCTTCGAAATATTAGTGATTTTAGCTATAACCTTTGAATAAAAAGACAGTAAGATATGCTTTTCGCTTGAATAAATCGCAAGATTAACTCAATGTGAGGGTAGACCTAGGGCGGGTTAATTTTCCTAAATTTAGGGGGGGGTAGACAAAATTCTGGTTAGTGTGGATACTAATTCTCCTTCTTTAAAATAAAGGGGGAAATTATTTATCTTACTAACTTTTTTCTCTTCTTTAAGGCAAATTATGAAAAATATATTTCGGCCCCTCCAGCTGTAAAGAGAGCAAGAGAGGGTGAGGCAGCCCCAATGCAGCCTGTCAGAAAGTTAAAGAGAGAGTGGGCGGATAGCTACAATGTCGAAGCCCCACCTAAGCAAGCTTTTTCAAGGGTCTCAGGAGCTGTCCCGGCTGCACAGCGAAATGACATTGCTGGCTAAGCTGCACAAAAAATTAACTTCGCCCCGTCCGCCATCGAACACAAGCTACCTGGACCTTCGGATACCCAAGTGAAGTCAGGATTTGCAAATGTGAGCATTTTTTTCTACCTATCTTATAGAAATACATATCTATTTCTTCCAATGTTATTTCCTTTTCACTATTTTTCAACATTGTGTAAAAGTGTATCTCAGCGGGATATTAACCTCTCACCCCTAACCATTGTTTTCTCTGCCCTCCCTCAGAGATATCTAAATGTATTTTTTTGCTTGTCAAACCGCTCTTTTTTTCTATCTTTACTATTTTCTATGCATTCCCATATCTCTTCGCCGCTATCTCATAAGCGAATATTTTTAGGTATCTTTGAAACTCTGTGAATGCTATTCTTCACATAGTTTTAAGAGAGAGATTATTCCTTTTATCTTTTGCACATATTGGCGTTCTAATTTGCACTGAATGTTTCTATCGTGCCAAGATTTTATTGAGGGGAAACCAAGCTAACGGTTCCCGGCATTTTCCTCTTCTGAAGTTCAGTCTTGGAAATCGGAACACTCGCGCGCGATAGGTTACATTAATTAAACTCATGAGTTCACTGAATCTGTATGGAATTAGAAAAAAATAGTGAATATTTCAACTTTTTATGACATTATGTAAACGGTTGGGACTGCTAAGGCTCCCGGGAAGCGCCGGTGGGCTCGAGAAGCACCGCGGGATGCGCTGCGGGCCCAAGAAGCACCGTGGGAAGTGCTGGGAGATGAGCCGTGGGCCCGAGAAGCACCGCGGGATGCACTGCAGAGTTGAGAAGCGCCACGGGATGCGCCGGGGGCCTGAGGAACACCACGGGATGCGCTGCGGGCCCGAGAAGCGCCGCAAAAAAAGGAATTAGGGCTGATTTGAACACTTTGAAAATAAGCTATTTTTTGAACAAATTGCCACCTTCTATGTAAAGCGACGTTTTAGATTGTAAATATCGTAAGTTGGAAATTGACTGCTTTCAGTTCAACCAAATGCTACTACTAAGCGCTGACTTTAAATAATAATCCAAATTTTAACAGTAGGGGTGATTTGAACACTTTGGGAATAAGCTATTTTTTCATTTATAAGCTGGACGACCATTGGTCCCTTATTCGCCATCGTTATCAGGTGAAGAAGAGGAAGAACTCATTGAAGGAGCAAAGGAGTTTCATGACATTCAGGACAATGAAACATCAGCTATCAATGACTGGCATGGTATCATTAACTCTGATGAAATACCTTTTAATATTGACGATTTATTATGTAATTATTTCAATGTAAAACCTAGCACAGTTGAGAAAGGTAATTTTCCTAGTTCAGAGGGGGACTTGCCTTTGCTAAGTCCAAATACCCTACAAAAGAGGATTTCACAAACGAATTAATTGGGAACCCTCTCCACACTGATTTCCTACTTCCACTTCAAACAACTGAAGTGGAGCATACCCCAAATATTGTTGAACAACTTGGGGGAGGAGGTGATATAGAAGAGGGGGATACAACCTTTCCCGATTTTCAATTGTCCAATACAATATTAAATAATATAGCTGTCTACACTACGACTTTTGGGGATCCCTTTAATTCACTTATGGGGGGAAATTTTGTGTTTGACCCCATAGAAATTGTGCATGACTATGTAGATAAAATTCGTGCACTACTGGAGAACCAAATTCAGTTGTGGGGAGGTAGGGATTCAATTGAGGTTTCTACTAGAGAAACCTTAAAGGTTTTAAAGGTTTTTTATTTAAATAAGGGGAAAAGTGAAGTTTATTATCATTATATACATTCCGAGATGTGCATAATTTATCCGAATTTAGAAAATTCTGAGGGTGCTTTTTCGGAGTGGGTAGGGCAAATTATAGCGCATCTCGAGAACTATAATGAAAACGGGAGTGGGTCTGTAGTTTTATTTATTGAAAATTTAAGTATAAATATTTGTAAATTTAAAAAAGATTTTATTTTAAGAGGGGGGACAGATGGGCATGATAGGGAGACAGCTTTAAATTATAACCCAAATTTAGTCGGTTGTCGTGGTGTCCAGATGATCTGTTTTGAAACAGGTCAAAAGTGTTTTAAGTATGCTTTCCTCATATCAGCATTTCAGCCTCTAGCAGATGACGCTACCAAAACGGATTTAGATCATTAGGCTGTACATGGGGAGGACGGCTCTGATTTTCCCGATGCATATTTCTCATGCTGAGAAGGAAAATTTTTATTAAATCTAAGATACATAGACATTTTTGAACTAAACCATGCTTGCTTACGTATTAACTTTGCTACGGTTCAATATGTAACTGAATTCAGAGGTGAGGCTCATTCACAAAAGAAGGGGGCTCTCTTGACAGTCAGGGGCCCGCCAGTTGATTTGGTCAGACACTGAGTTTGGTTATTATACATAACGTCTAGTCAACCAAAAGCACTCAGACGTTTTAACTCGAATACAGATATTAGTAGAGATCTGAGGGATGGTAGGAAACAGGGTGCCCGTTTCTACTGTCCAACATGCCTGTCTAGATTTTGGAGTGAATTAAAACTACGGGATCATATGAGACACTGTAGTCGGCATGGATATCAGACAGTGGACACGGTTTCAGGGGATAGGTCCATTCTACGCTTTAAAAATTTCCAAAACTTCCTCCTCCAATGCAACAAAATATCTTTAGACTGTGAAGCTAAGCTGGCGGAGGTGAATGATCTTCAATATTCAAACCGAATCAAAGAACATCAGGTCATTGCAGTGTCTAATGCTCCTACGCAAAGAGACAGTTCTAAAACCTTGCGGTTGTTAGAAACAGTTGAGACATTGGATGAGGAAGAATGTATGGTCTTGGCACTGACTAAACTAATTGGCACAGCTAATGGCGCTATTTCTCGTTTGGGAAATACGCATTATCCAATGGTGCTGTCTGCAGAGGATCGTCTCGCGATTAAAAATCCAAAAATATGTTGGGTTTGTAAGGGGGAGTTTGAAGAGGGGGATAAGGGGACTAAAATCTAGTAAAGAGTGAACCACAGCCCTTAGTAACTAAAAGTTAAAAACGCGTTTTGAAAAAAACTGCCTAGTGAAAAAAATTCTCATCTGACACTGACTTAGGAATATTAACTATTATTTCGTTTTGTCTTGAAAGTAAAAGTTTATTGTGAAAAGAAATTTATGGTGATTTCAAAAATAGCCTCAAACGCCTCGAAAATGGCGTCAGATCAAAATGAAAAGTGTACCATTGAATCAAAATGGTCAAAATCTTATACAGGGAAGCTACAGTCCCCCTCCCTGAACCACAAGGAAAATCACTTTTTTGCATCGGTAGCACTGATCTGTCTCCCTTTTTTTGTTTTTTTTCCTTTTTTCAACAGGTCTAGCGGGCTACTAAAACATCATTGAGATATTCTTAGTGGCTCATTCAAAAGCTGTTTCTCATATCAACATGCTTTTTAAAAATTTTGCCATCTGCAAGTGCCATATAGCACTAAAATGGCACTTTTTGTGCTATTTTTCAAAGGGTTTCACCGTAAATAGGCTATATCAATAAACACGGTTTGAGCTTCAAGAGTAGTTTGAAGTTTCTTGAATATTATTTTAAACTTGACTATAGAACTAGAGAAAGGGACTTGGACTCAAAGATCCCTAACTCTGTGTTCATGCCTGAGAATGGGGTTGAAATTACAAATGATTGCTTCGTACATTTCACAGCATATATACTTACTTTATTTTCAATTTCCTTAGCTAGAACGTCCAGCGAATTAAAATCACCATAGTGGACTGGGGTGAAAAAGTTGCGAGCCATAACTAATTAATATAATAGCGAAAAGATATAGTCTGAGTGAGAGGTAAAGCTGGCGTAAGCCCTTTTTCAGAATTGTATAAAAATGATGTCATTACATTTATTGACAGATAGTCTATCATCCATCCATCCTCGGGCAGAACTAAGGTTGATAGGTAATTCAAATAGTATATCAGTTCTGTGAGCCATTTGAAGGCGATTGGAGACCCGAAATAAAAAGTTTTCTAAAATTTATTACTCTATGCTCAGTCCTTCGGACAACTGAGATTGTTCATTTTATATGAGTTTTGCTTACTGGGAAAGCCCACTGGAATTCCCATGGGGATGACCGAGATTATTAATGAAAAAGAATGTCCACTGGACTTGTATGTAAAAGGGGGGATACCTGCTCCCTCACCTTCACCTGTGTTAAGTATTGCTTAGGGTGAGAAGAAATGCACAAGACAAGCATAAACTCCTCGAATTACAACTTAACTATATTAGGTTATTTTCCAGGAAATTAGAAAACAGGGATTATGAAGCTTATTTACCAATTTTTCATTAGTTATAAAATTTGGTTTAAATCAGTCCAATTTTCGGCTATCATATCGACACTACTAGACAACGCCGTATGTTTAATCAATAATACTCGGCTCCTATTAGCGGATTGTGCAACTAGAATGGGCGGTAGCTTTCATGGCTGCAGCTGCTGCAACCTTGTAAAGAGCGAACCACGGTCCATAGTAACCAAAAGTTAAAAAACGCGTTTAGAAAAAAAGCTGCCTAGTGAAAAAAAAATTCCATCTGACACTGATTCACCTTAGTCTATTGCTGTAACTAACGATGCTCAGACAAAGTGTTAGCAGTGGCACCTCATCGCGGCGGGGAATTGTACCCTAATGGAAATGTCCGATCTTCTATTTTCCTTAAAGTAAATACCAGGTGATATGGTTGTATTTCCTTGTAAAAAAACATACTTTAAAAACTAATTAATTGATGATGAATGAATACACAATGAGAAGACAATTCCATCATGACCAAGCCCGCTGTGTAATTTTACTTGTAGCTGCATTTCTGGGTAAAATTCTACTTTAGCTACTTTAGGCTATCTTGGATAGGGGTCAGGTTAGGAAAATGAAACTTTCAGGGATGGGTTTACTGGCTAAAGTATGTCATGGGAAGGTTTTTTGAAGTACTCACCTCCACTCTTTCTCCCTCTAGAGGGCCCTGACCTTAGGTGACCTTTAGAAATCTGTGTGTTATAAAAGTGAAACCTTGCAAAATAGATCTTATGCTTAAATGAAGCACAACAAAATGATTTTCAGCTTTACAACTTTGCTCAATCCCAAATTATAAAGTTTTAAAGATATGTAAATACATTTCCTAAATTTTGAAAAAAACAACATTGAAATGGCTTAAAATTCCACTCAAATAACAGGAATTGCATTTTCAGAACTAAAGCCAGAAAAAAAGAAACTGATAACTGAAAATCAAGGTAAAATATTGTTTTGTCAAAATTTCAATAGGTAACAGACCTGTCATGTAGGCATATTTGAGGACCCTCTAGAGAGAGAAGGAGTGGAGGTAGGTACTTCAAAATATCTTCCCGGGACATATTTTATCCCGTAGACCCATCCCTGAAAATTTCATTTTCTTAACCTAACCCCTTTCCAAGATAGCCAAAAGTAGCTAAAGTACAATTTTACCGCAGCTGGCAACGGCGTGCCCAGGGAGGTTAGGGGGTTTGAAACCCCATCTTCCCCAAAATGTTTTTCTGATTCGTAAAAACGTAACAGAAATGGAAATAAACAAATTTCTTATGGGTTTTTCGATTTTTTTTACCCCCCCCCCCCTAAAAAAGATCATGGCAGCGTTGTTTCTACATTAAATTTTAATCAAAAACGAACAAAGGTTAATTTTTAAAAAAAGTTTTTCCGAGGGAAGTAAAGAGTGAAGTTGAAATTTAAAACGAACAAGAATTATTACTTTACAGCCTATCTCACATATATTAATAAAACTAGTACAAATAAACCAACTAATTATGTTTCCCTATGCTTTTAGAAAAACACAAAATAATATAGGAATTTTGTTACAATAAAGAACGAACTCTAGCCCATATGTACTGAAATGTCACTATATGACATATTGTGGTTGCAGCAGTATCCGGATTGCATTTCCGGGTTGCAGCGGTAGCTAGCAACCTAGTAAGAGACGATAACGTCCAATGTTAAGAAATATAAAAACCCATAGTTCTTAAAAAAAGAGTCAGATCAAAACAAAAAGTACACCATTAGAACCGCCTTGTCCGAAACCCCTGCATAGTAAAATTTCTGTCCCTTGGCTTGAACAGCAAGGGAAATATATTGATTTGAAAATCAAGAAAAGTGGCAGCTACTATAACATTCTGCCTAAACGGGATATTTTTTTCTTTTTTTTTCTTTTTTTTTTCTTTTGTATCCAGAGATAGCTTGGCACTGGAACATCGTAGAGGGTTGTTCAATAGCTCATTTTAAAGGAAATTAATTGGGTTAAAACTCTATAGTAACTAAAATAAATTATTTCTAAAAGAGAATAAATTTTTCCACCAAAAACTGCATTTTGATGTCTTTTCACACTGCAGTCTTTCAAACATAATCGTATACCAGCGGTAAGAATTGAACCCACGCCTCTGAAGAGACTGGTGGCTAACACCAGTGCCTTGGACCACTCGGCCAGGCTGCCTCTCATAAATAAATATATATGTGAATTTGGGTTGCACCAGTAGCTAGCAACCTAGTAAGAGACGATCAGTCCAATGCTAAGAAATATAAAAACCCAAAACTCCTAAAAATAGAGTCAGATAAAAACAAAATTACATCATTAGAAATACCTTGTCTGAAACCCTACTATATAAATAATGAACGTCATCATAGTTTTATATTAGAGTTATGACGTGAATAGAGTGACGTCATAATTAGTATATAAGGAAAGTCAAAACTGAAAATTCTCTCATTCTTGATTAGAATAATGGTTAGATCAAAGCAGGCTATACGCAAGTTGAAAAAAGAGTACTACCTATAATAAAGAACGACTTCTTGCCTATACTATATTTTATACGCCACTTAATTATAGTATAATTTCAACAGATAGCTTTGCACTGGAACATCGTAGAGAGTTGTTCAATGGCTCATTTTAAAGAAAATTAATGGGGTTAAAAACCTTTTGTAATAAAAACAAATTATATTTATTACATGAAGTAATTCTAATTACTGCTGTCTTGTCAAAGATATTTGAATTTTAAAATAAAGATCATTCTATACATTTGAAATAACAATCACTGAAATCACAGATCACTGAAATAACAAACCATAGTTAAGATTACTATAGTTACTATAGTAATCTTTTTTAACATTCAAGGACGTATCCAGAGGGTTTAGCGGGCTTGAGCCCTCCTCCCCCGAAATGTTGGTCCGACTCATAATAACGAATATAAAATGAATATAACAAAATTGACTTTAACCGCGTTATTCTATTCTCGACAAACGGTATCTTTTTTTCTTTCTTCTTTTCCACAGATAGCTTGGCATTAGAACATCGTACAGAGTTGTTCAATGGGTTATTTTAATCCGGGTTGCAGCGGTAGCTAGCAACCTAGTAAGAGACGAGCACATCCAATGTTAAGAAATATAAAAACCCATAGATCCTAACAAAGGAGTCAGATCAAATTCAAAAGTACACCATTAGAACCGCCTTGTCCGAAACCCCTGTATAGGAAACTTTCTGTCCCTTGGCTTCAAACAGCAAGGGAAATTTATTGGCTTGAAAATCAAGAAAAGTGACTTTAACCACGTTATTCTCCCCAAACGGGATATTTTTTTCTCTTTTCTTTTTTTGTATCCAGAGATAGCTTGGCACTGGAACATCGTAGAGGGTTTTTCAATAGCTCATTTTAAAGGAAATTAATTGGGTTAAAAACCTTTTGAAACTAAAATAAATTATTTCTAAAAGAGAATAAATTTTTCTACCAAAAACTGCATTTTCGATGTCTTTTTCACACTGCAGTCTTTCAAACATAATCGTATACCAGCGGTAAGATTTGAACCCAAGCCTCCGAAGAGACTGGTGGCTAACACCAGTGCCTTGGACCACTCGGCCAGGCTGCCTCTCATAAATAGATATATATGTGAATTTGGTTGCAGCAGTAGATAGCAACCTAGTAAGAGACGATCAGTCCAATGCTAAGAAATATAACAAGACTCCTAAAAATAGAGTCAGATCAAAACAAAAGTACATCATTAGAATTACCATGTCTGAAACCCTACTAGATAAATAATGAATGTCATCATAGTTTTATATTAGAGCTATGACGTTGATAGAAAAACACGAAATTATATTGATGTTTCTGATGACGTCATGAAATAATATCATTGCGCTATGACGTCAATAAAATCATTACGCCGTGACGTCATAATTACTATATAAGAAGCGTCAGAACTGTAAATGTTCTCATTACTAACTAACTAACTAACAACAACTCATCGCAGCACCAAGCCGCCTGAGGCCAACACAGCTACGCACGCTCCTCCTCCACCCCAAACTATTCAAAGCCTCCCTTTTTACATCCGCCCACGAAGTTCCCATTTCCTTTAAATCTTTCTTTATGACGTCCTCCCAACCCAGACGGGGACGACCTGCTTTCCGTTTAGCCCTAGATGGTTGGCCGAAAAGAACAATCTTCGGCAATCTGTCATCCTTCATCCGAACAACATGCCCTAACCACCTCAACCTGTCAGTCATTATAGACCTAGAAAGCGGTATTGAACCACATTTTTCGTATAGCCTATTGTTTGAAATACGGTCAGTCAGCCAGGTACCCAGAACAATCCTTAAGCAATTTCTCTGGAAAACATCTAGCAAATCTTCATCCGCTTTTCGGAGCGTCCATGCTTCAGAGCCATATTTGACCACTGTCATCACTGTAGCTTCTAAAATTCTAATCTTGGTTTGCTGACTTATCTTCCTATTCTTCCAGACTTTTTTTAGCTGTGAAAAAACACCCTGAGCCTTGGCTATTCTACTTTTAACATCTTCACTGCTCCCACCATCTTTACTAATAATACTACCAAGGTAAGTGAAACTGCCCAACTGATCAATCTTTTCATTACCCAACGTCACCTTTTCATCTTCACTTATTCCTAGCCTTAATGACTTGGTCTTCCTAACATTAATTTTCAAACCAATACTAGCACCCTGAACTCGCAAAACCTCAAAAATTTCCTTCATTTTGCTCAAACTTTCATCAAAGATGCTTAAGTCATCAGTATAATCCAAGTCCACGAACTTTTTCTTCCCCATTTGATTCTGTGTTCTCCCAGTGCCTCTACTAAGCTTCTTAGTACAAAGTCCATCAAAATAATCCATATAAAGGGGGATAGAACACAACCCTGTTTAACTCCTGATTTACTACAAAACCATCTGCTAACTTCATTTCCTACTTTAACCCCAGCAATGTTATTCTCGTACATAGCCCTAATCACTTTAACGTATTTTTCTGGTTTGCCATACAAGGATAAGACCTTTACTAAAGCTCCTCTATCAACAGAATCGAACGCTTGCTCGTAATCTATAAAACTGAGGACCAAAGGTGTTTGAAAACTTAGGCACTTCTCAATTATTAACCTAAGAGTGAAAATTTGGTCAACACATCCTCTACCTTTTCTAAAACCGCACTGCTCTTCTCTTAAAACTTTGTCTACGGCATCTCTCAGTCTAAAAAGTATCATATTACTAAGCAATTTGCTACCTACAGAGACCAGACTAATGCCTCGATAATTACCACACTCACTTTTATCACCTTTCTTATAAAGTGGCTTAATTAAGGTTTTCCTAAAATCGTTAGGTACTTCCCCTTTTTCAAAAATCATATTCATAATCTCCAACAACTTATTTCTAACCTCAGAGCCACCATATTTAAGAAACTCATTTACTACCCTATCAGCACCTGGAGCCTTATTATTCTTTAATCCTTTTAGTACTGTTGCTCATTCCTCCTCACAAAACAAATCCTCCTTCACATCCAAGGTATCACAAACTTTTTCATTTTCCTCTATATTTTTTCCTGCAACTCTATCTTGGTTAAGCAAATTCTCAAAATGTTCGGCCCATCTCGCTTTAGCTTTTGTCTTATCGCTAATTGCCACCCCATTCCTATCTTTAACTGGGCCAAGTCCGGATTGACTACTACCTCTCAATTTGTTAACGTGCCAGTACACTATTTTACTATTATGCCGTCTAGCTGCATCTTCTAAATCCTCGGCAATTTTATCCATGGCCTCCACTTCACACCTCCTTAGTTCATATTTCAATGCTTTCTCCACTTTCTTTACATTTCTTTTGTTTTCATGTGATCTATCACTCAGATAATTATTGTACAAGTCCTTTCTCCTTTCTATTAAACTTAAAGCTTTTTCACTAATATTCTTAGCTGCAGTTCTAGCTTTCCTCCCTAAGAGACCTTCAGCAATTTCACAAATTATTTTCTAAAATTATTCCAACCATCTTCCACATTATCAAATTTTAAACTCTCAAGTTTAGTATTCAACTGTTCCTGGAAAGTTTCTCTCAAATTCTCATCCTGGAGTCTACTAACATCATAACTTCCCGGGAGGTAATTACCCTTCCGATATTTCAGCTTTAAATTAACCCTTGACAGGGTTAATTTAATTTGTTTTTTTCATTTTGTTTTCAAATTTGTTTAAAATGTTCTCATTCATAATTACATAATGGTTTCAATCAAGCAAGCTGCACGCAAGTTGAAAAAACAGTACTACACAAACAACAGAGATAGTATCTTGAAAAGAAAAAAGCAAAGGTATTCAACCGAACAGGCGTATCGAGAAGTAATAATTGAGAGAGCAAAACAAAACAGCAAGATGTGTTATCACAATGATGAAGATTATAGACATGCAAAAATTGAGACAGCCAAAGAAAAGTTCAAGGAGAGTTATCACAATGATGAAGATTACCGCATCAAATATAAGAAAAACCAAAAGCAAAGGTATTCAACCGTCCAGGTGTATCGAAAAGTTAAAATTGAGACAGCCAAACAAAAGATCAAGGAGCGTTACTGGGGTGACAAAATCTATAACGAAAAAATTTAATTCTCTGCGAGGTTGTACCGAAAAACGCATAAGGACAAAGGGAAAAATTACATTCAGAAATACAAGAAGATGGCAAAAATGCAGGCTGATCTTTGTAAATTGAGAAACATTTTACGCATGTTTTATCGGGATCACGAAAAGTATTCAAAATTACAGATTAAAATTCTCTTTGAAAGAACGGATGCTGTTGAAAAGTCGGCTAGAAATTCTTTGGCAAAGCTTCATAGTAATATCCAAAAAAAATGTTGTCAGTTTAACGAAAAGCTTCCAAGGTATGGATTGGCAACTGCGGAACAGTTTATAGATGCAATGGAAAATGTTCGACAACACAGTGAATATACGGAGGCGTACTTCTTAGAAAATTCGTATATTAATTTTGGAAGGAGCAATTGCAGTTTATGTAGCAGCAATAAAAATATATATACAAGCATACCTATCAACAGCGAAGGAAAAACAATGTTTTTCAATTATGGGGCAAACGAGCCTGTTAGGGTTATTAGTAAATGTGTTTGTAAGACTAATGATTTAGAAAAAATTCAACTGTGTTTTAAACAGTTCTTTTAGTTCTACTGAATATTTGGCAAAAAGTTCTCTGTGTAGTTGAACAAACTGTCCTGAAAAGTACGAGACAACTATTGAAAAATGCTCTAAAACTAGATCTGACAAGGAAATTATGATAGCTGAAGTCACCTATAGCAATCTGAGTAAGCATTCAAAACCGAAAATTGGGCAGCAGGTTACTTGGCAATGTCACACTGATATCTGCAAGCTCTATCCGACGGATATTGAATTATGTCAAATTCTTTTTGATATCCTTGAAAATAATATAGCATTAAAATTTTCAACTGACAAAGTGGTTTATTTCTACCTTGGCGGCTTGGATTATTGTGAAATCAATTACAGGGACGCAAGAAAGCATGGGCATTCGTTATACTGTAGCCCAAATGAGGGATGTCAGAGCTATTTGCGTTCTCTAAGGGCACTAGCTCCAAATTTTCCTGTCTTGAACTGTTTCATTAATAGCGTATATAAGGCAGCATCAAAATGTAAGATTATACAACATATTAATCTGCTAAAAGTCGAGGGCTCGTACAAGAAACTAAGTCATGACATAGAAGAAGTGTCAAGTAGACTCTGTCGTAATAATAGTCAAGACTTCATTTACGGTGATGGCAATATTAGAGTTTCTGTGGATGAAAATACAATAATAAAATTATTTGGTGAGAGCCTTGATAAGGTAGCTAACATCAGGGATGTATACCCCACAATGCATTGTGACAGTTGTGAGCAGATAAAGACAAAATACCAATTGAAGAGTGTAAGATCCCTTTCAAATAGGAAAGGTTTTGATGTAATGATGGCCACGATTTTAGAACACCTACAACAGGACATACCCAAAGATGACAGAGAACAACTAATTCAATGTACAGTTTGGAAAGAGGATGTCATAGATTCATTCTTAGTCTGTGATTACTGTGCTGGGAAAATGTTGAAAAGTCAGGAGAATGTCCGATCAGTATTAAATAACCTTCATGTAGACTGTACACCGGAATGTATAAAGTGTTTAAATAATTTTGAAATGGCAATGATTCGATTTGTAATGCCTTGTCTTACGATTGTCAGATTAGGGCAAGTAACTGCATTGAAGAGACCTAGAACAGAACTTGTTGACGCTCTTAAGGGGAGAATAGTATATCTACCTGTTGATGTGCAAGCAAATGCAGATATTCAGCCTGAAAAACTTCTTAACATTGATAGTTTTGTAGTAATTGTCAATGGTCAGCCTACTTACAACAAGAATGTTTGGACTGCACTAATAGATCTGAGAAAAGTCCATGAAGCACTGTTGTGGCTAAGAGAGAACAACAGTATCTATAAAAAAATACATGCATACACCCTAGAAGATTTAAATAAAATACTTGAAGCACGTCTTGCTGAAAAAGCGGTTGGTGTTGATAATTTACCTGAAATACCGGAAGCTGCAATCCTTCAGAAACTGACAGAAAGCGCAAAATCTACAAGGGTTGAACATTTTTCTGTCCAGCCTCTCAATTCAGCGGTTCCAAAAACTTCATTGAAGATTTTAAGCAGATGAAAGATCTTGGTACTGACCAATTTCAAATCAAGAAATTACAATAAAGAACGACACCTTGCCCATGTTAACTGAAACATAAATAGGGATTATGTAATTTCCAATTGTATCATGGCTGTAGAGATGGCTGAAACCTAGTTACAATAAAAACGATCATTGGAATAACAAAAAATTGCATACCTTTGGATCCGGGTTGCAGCGGTAGCTAGCAACCTAGTAAGAGACGATCACGTCCAATGTTAAGAAATATAAAAACCCATAGTTCCTAAAAAAGGAGTCAGATCAAATTCAAAAGTACACCATTAGAACCGCCTTGTCCGAAACCCCTGTGTAGTAAACTTTCTGTCCCTTAGCTTTAACAGCAAGGGAAATATATTGGCTTGAAAATCAAGAAAAGTGGCAGCTACTACAACATTCTGCCTAAACGGGATATTTTTTTCTCTTTTTTTCTTTTGTATCCAGAGATAGCTTGGCACTGGAACATCGTAGAGGGTTGTTCAATAGCTCATTTTAAAGGAAATTAATTGGGTTAAAAATCTTTTGTAACTAAAATAAATTATGTCTAAAAGAGAATAAATTTGTCCACCAAAAACTGCATTTTTGATGTCTTTTCACACTGCAGTCTTTCAAACATAATCGTTACAATAAAGAACGACGCCTTGCCCATGTTAACTGAAACATAAATAGGGATTATGTAATTTCCAATAGTATCATGGCTGTAGAGATGGCTGAAACCTAGTTACAATAAAAAACGACCATTGGAATAACAAAAAATTGCATACTCTTGGATCCGGGTTGCAGCGGTAGCTAGCAACCTAGTAAGAGACGATCTCGTCCAATGTTAAGAAATATAAAAACCCATAGTTCCTAAAAAGGGAGTCAGATCAAATTCAAAAGTACACCATTAGAACTGCCTTTTCCGAAAACCCTGTATAGTAAACTTTCTGTCCCTTAGCTTGAACAGCAAGGGAAATATATTGGCTTGAAAATCAAGAAAAGTGGCAGCTACTACAACATTCTGCCTAAACAGGATATTTTTTTCTTTTTTTTCTTTTGTATCCAGAGATAGCTTGGTACTGGAACATCGTAGAGGGTTGTTCAATAGCTCATTTTAAAGGAAATTAATTGGGTTAAAAACCTTTGTAACTAAAATAAATTATTTCTAAAAGAGAATAAATTTTTCCACCAAAAACTGCATTTTTGATGTCTTTTCACACTGCAGTCTTTCAAACATAATCGTATACTTACAATAAAGAACGACACCTTGCCCATGTTAACTGAAACATAAATAGGGATTGTAATTTCCAATAGTATCATGGCTGTAGAGATGGCTGAAACCTAGTTACAATAAAAAACGATCATTGGAATAACAAAAAATTGCATACCTTTGGATTACAATAAAGAACGAACTCTAGCCCATATGTACTAAAATGTCACTATATGACATATTGTGGTTGCAGCAGTATCCGGATTGCATTTATCCGGGTTGCAGTGGTAGCTAGCAACCTAGTAAGAGATTTATAATAAAGAACGACTTCTTGCCTATACTAAATTTTATACGCCACTTAATTATAGTATAATTTCAACAGATAGCTTTGCACTGGAACATCGTAGAGAGTTGTTCAATGGCTCATTTTAAAGAAAATTAATGGGGTTAAAACCCTTTTGTAATTAAAACAAATTATATTTATTACATGAAGAAATTCTTATTACTGCAGTCTTTTCAAAGATATTTGAATTTTATAATAAAGATCATTCCATACATTTGAAATAACAATCACTGAAATCACTGATCACTGAAATAACAAACCATAGTTAAGATTACTATAGTTACTATAGTAATCTTTTTTAACATTCCAGGACGTATCCAGAGGGTTTAGCGGGCTTGAGTCCCCCTCCCCTGAAATGTTGGTCCGACTCATAATGACGAATATAAAATGAATATAACAAAATTGACTTTAACCGCGTTATTCTATTCTCGACAAACGGTATCCTTTTTTCTTTCTTCTTTTCCACAGATAGCTTGGCATTAGAACATCGTAGAGAGTTGTTCAATGGGTCATTTTAATAATAATAAAGAATGACCTCTTGCCTATACTAAATTTTATAGGCCACTTAACTATATAATAGGCTAGTACAGTTATATTTAAGGTCAATATATTAAAATTTTCCACTAAAAGACGGTCGTTGGAATAAAAACCCTATATATACATTTGATTTAGTTTGCTACTTGATTGTTTGAGGCTAGTCTCTTACTATTTCACAGAAGAAAAAACCGTAGGCTTTTTCCTGTTTGTAATCAATTAGAAAGAGTTCTGCCTTTAAAATGAGTTACGTAGTGCTTTGAGTCGCTTGAAAACTTATAAGTGAGAAATCCGAGTTGCAACACTAGCTAGCAATCTAGTAAGAGACGATCACGTCCAATGTTACGAAAAATAAAAATCCCATAACTCCGAAAACAGTCACATTGAACTAAAGTACACTTTTAGAGCCGCCTTGTCCGAAACACCTGTATAGGAAATTTCCTGTGCCTTGGCTCGAACAGCAAGGGAAATAATATATTTCCTTATATATTTCCAAATATATTGGCTCAAAAATCAAGAAAAGTAGTACCGCCTTGTACAAAACCCCTGTGTAGTAAACTTTCTGTCCCTTGGCTTGAACAGCAAGGGAAATATATTGGCTTAAAAATCAAGAAAAGTGGCAGCTAATACAACATTCTGCCAAAACGAGATATTTTTTTTTCTTTCTTCTTTCTTTTCCACAGATAGCTTGGCACTGGAACATCGTAGAGAGTTGTTCAATGGTTCATTTTAAAGGAAATTAGTTGGGTTAAAAATCTTTTCTAACTAATTATACTAAGGATTGAACTCTTGTCCTTAGTAACCAATGTCTTGTCAAATTAGCTAGTCAAGTTCTTCAGATTATGTTTTAAAAATAATTACCACACCAGGACTCGAACCTGAACCGGTCGAATGTAATCCAACTGTCTTAAACCACTAGACCAGATGGAATAAGTATTAAAAACTAATTAATTGTTTTATGTTACATTAAAAGACGATCATTGGAATAACAAACAATTGTATGCATTAAAATTAGTTAGATACTTGATTGTTTGAGGTTTGTCTCTTACTATTTCAAAGTAATATCCGGGTTGTTATCCGGTTATTATCCGGGTTGGAGTGGTAGCTAGCAATGTATCCGGGTTGCAACGGTAGTTTATAATAAAGAACGACCTCTTGCCTATATTAAAATATCCGATTAATGATGTTTATGTTAAAGAACAAATTATAAACCTAGTTAGCTCCCTGATTCTTTGAGAGTCGTCTCTTACTACTCCAAAGAAGAAAAAGCCGTAGACTTTTTCCTGTTTGTAATCAGGGTTTACATAATCTGGGTTGTCAATCTGGGTTGACTTACAGTTTACAGTAACGAACAATCTCTCGCCCATAGTAACTGATATATGGTGTTTCCAAGGGTAGCTACAGACTATCCATCCGGGTTGCAGCGGTAGCTAGAGACCTAGTAAGAGACGATCACGTCCAATGTTAAGAAATATAAAAACCCACAGTTCGTAACAAAGGAGTCAGATCAAATTCAAAAGTACACCATTAGAACCGCCTTTTCCAAAACCCCTGTATAGGAAACTTTCTGTCCCTTGGCTTGAAACAGCAATGGAAATATATTGGCTTGAAAATCAAGAAAAGTGGCAGCTATTACAACATTCTGCCTAAATTATAATAAAAAACGACCTCTTGCCTATACTAAATTTTATACACCACTTAATTATAGAATAGGTTAGTAATTCCACAAATAGCTTGGTACTGGAATATCGTAGAGCGTTGTTCAATGGCTCATTTTAAAGAAAATTAATGGAGTGAAAAATATTATA